>NC_091434.1:81972615-82180978 GCF_964237555.1 Oryctolagus cuniculus
GGAAGCTAAGACTCTAAAGAGCTTGGTTACACAGTAGTTAAATGGTTGAATTTGGAGGGGAAGCCAAGCCATCTGACTCACAAGGTGATTTAAAAACTCCAAACAGTGCTAGCTATGACAGCAGAACATATGTGTTGGGAGTATGTAAGAGTACAACGCCTTCATTATATAAAGTGCTAGTTTGAAAATCCCTCCCCAAACAATGGCTGCCAACACGAACATTGAAGGACATCTTTGATCTTTCCAGCAGCACTTAGCTCTCCTCATAACCTCTGTAGATCTTCTCTTCACTTTTCCTCTCAATTTGCCTCCTTATATCTGAGGTATGGGAAGCCACTGGGGATAGCAGAGTTCATACTCCCTATAAGAGAACAGTAACTCTCTGTGGATTTAGCAGTTGGGAAGGCATAGCCAGTGACATGATCTAGCTGAGGACTATGACCTCAAATCAGATAAATCTTGTGGTGTCTTATATAGCAAAAATATTATTGAGCCTGTGACCAAGTTAATGTAGAATATCTGTCAGTGTTATAGATGAACTGCTAACTTATCTAATACCCACTGTGCTACTAAAGAAAATTATTGGAAGGTACAGAATGTGCAAACTGAGAAAGGGCAAAGGGACTATATCAATCCATACCATAACCTGGGTGGCATATAAACAATAGAATATATTTCTCACAGTTCTGGAGGTTGGAAGCCCAAGACCCAAGTGCTGGCAGATTTGGTGTCTGGTGAGGGCTCACTTCCTGGTTCAGACACAGGTGTCTTCTCCCTATGTCCTCATACAGCAGAGGGGCAAGGGAGTTTTCTAGCGTCCCTTTTATTAAGTGCACTAATTCCACTTGCAAGGATTCTACCCTATTGATCTAATCACTCCCCCTGCTCCAAAGGCCTCACTTGTCTCCTACTATATCACCTTGAGGGTTAGGATTTCAACATGTGCACTTGGGGGAAATACAAACACTCAGTCTATAGCGAGGTTAAGGGGAAAGAGCATGAATTTATAAAGAAGAAAGCTGTAGATGTCCAAGTTGTTGATTGTGCATAATTTGTGGCTACGTTGGGCACTTTCGGTTGTAGATGGTGATGGTGGTATTTATGGTGTGCATTTACAGCTCATCAGTAATACCATTATTAAGCATATCATCCTAGAGAGGGTCAGGTCAGGGGGAGGTAAGAGGAGCCAAATGTATAGAGGCCATGCCACTCACATCAATGACATGTCCATCCTGTACATGTAGGAAGACTTTTATAAAGTTAATTAAATGCTTTAAATTATATGTATTTTGTATAGCACTCTTACGAAGAGTAGTGGCCAGAATTGTGAAAAACAGGAATAACACTTAGTTGAAGTTAAGAAGAGTTAATTATGAACAAGAAATCTGGATATGGTTTTGAAAATTTAAAGTAAAAAATGTTAACAAAGTTCTCTGTTTTGGAAAAAGAATAAGTCAGTGTTTACTATCCAATTCTGAGTAATAAAAGACCATAAGGCATGATCATAGTGAATTTTTTAATACAAATGGCCTCCATTTCTGTGGGTTTCTCAGCAGATGATTGAACCAAACACAAATCAACAAAAACTGTTTTAATGGCATCTAGTACCAAACATGTACTGATTTTTTTTCTGATTATTCCCTGAAAAATACAGTATAATGAAATTTACTTACATAGCATTTACATTGTATTATGTATTATAAGTAATATAGAGATAATTAGAAGTATACAGAGGAGTGCCTAAATGATATATGAATATTATACCATTTTATAGAAGAGATTTGAGCATCTACTGGTTTTGGTACCCATGAAACCCTGCAAATACTGAGCAAAGACTTTTTTTCTTTTGGCTATCTTAGAGCAATGCTAAAAAAGTAAAAAGCCAAAGGAAAAAGGAGATGTTATAAACTACTAAACAGCCCACTTGGCTAACATCTTTTTACTATATTATACAGTATTTGCACTTGGAAATGACAATTTACCAGTGTTTTTAAATTTCATTTTAAACACTTCTAAAAATGTGCATCAAATTTGTTGGTCCTCCTCTAAAATCAAGTATTTAAAAGCCTGAAAACAACTTGGTTTTTGTCATTTTTTGAGGGAAACAATTAAAAGATGATAGGTTGTTCTTCCTTACATTGCTTAGTATTTTAATATATTGTCTACTCTGTTTTATTTCTTTCTGATAAATGTTCATCCCACATGATGCTAACTATCGTGGCTGTTTGTATATAAAAAACACAACTAATGTTATAAAGTGTACCTTCATATTGCTTTTTCTATATGAACACTTTTTTTTTTTTTTTGGATAGGCAGAGTTAGACAGTGAGAGAGAGAGACAGAGAGAAAGGTCTTCCTTTTTCCGTTGGTTCACCCCCCAAGTGGCCGCTGCGGCCAGCGCGCTGTACCAATCCGAAGCCAGGAGCCAGGTGCTTCCTCCTGGTCTCCCATGCGGGTGCAGGGCCCAAGTACTTGGGCCATCCTCCACTGCCTTCCTGGACCACAGCAGAGAGCTGGACTGGAAGAGGAGCAACAGGAACAGAATCCGGCACCCTAACTGGGACTAGAACCCGGGTGCCGCTGCTGCAGGTGGAAGATTAGCCTATTGAGCCATGGCACCAGCCTATAGGAACACATTTTAATAAGCCTTCTATTGTGTGGCTTTATATCTAAGTTAAAATTTAAAACATTGAGTTTTCCATGGTATGCTTCAGTCTGGGTGCCTTGTGGCCTGTGCCATGAAGTTCTGTGAATATTGCAACAGGTTGGTGTGTGCTGTGTGGAAGATTACCTCACCATAATTGAGGTGGTAATAAATCTGCCACTTAAGTTGCAGTAGTTGTAATTTGTCTTTAGCAGTCCTTAATTGGGGCAGTGAACAGTCAGGCCACGATTTCCACTACTGTTGCATGTAAGATCTCTTTACATTGAATGAAATTGCTATGGTTCTCCCACTGAGTTCACAGTCGGTCTCAATGGACCCGTTCCAAAGCCTGACAACAGAAATCTAAATTTAGCATGTAAGAACATGTCCATGAAACAACACCTCAGGGATCCAAAATTACAGTTCTTCCATACTGTTTTATTTTCAAATTGCTGATATGGCTGACAGCCACGCTGTTTAAGGCACAAAAATACCTGTGTATAAATTAGGGTGTTAGAGAACTATTAGATTCTGCTGTGTAATGCCTGAAACTCATACAGGAAAATAATGTATCTTAAAATGTATTCTCAGGTCTTATAGAAGAAATGAAAGTACAAGCTGAAATTTATAATGCCTCCAAATTAACAAATCTTTAGCATAGAATAATTGTTACATTTTAACACAGACACACATGCAGAGTACACACATCATAAAATATATTGATTTAGAGGAGAGGTCTTAAAGAAACTTACTTCTCCTTCTTCTTTTATAGTTAAAGAGAACACTTCAATTTCCTGGGTCATAAGGCCAATATTACATCCGCTCTCATTCCTGTATGTAGAGGTGTGCACGCATACATACATGTTTTTGTTTTTCAAGTTTATATTTTATTGTACCTAGATCTGAATGATTAATTATTGTTTAAGATTAGTGAAATACATAAAGGATAGTTTTCCATTCATCAAACCCTGGGAATTCTGAGGTGTTCTTTAGTCTCATATTATGTCTGTCTATTTGAATGCTGTTCAAAGCTTAACAAAGTGATGGCTAAAATTCAGAATCTTTACACACTCCTCAGGTCTTTGTACATTAGATAGTGGTTCAAATAGTTGTGACATGCGCAGTGAACTTCCATAAATAACTGAGAGGATAAGTGCCAGACTGTTTAATCAGAAGGGAATCTGGGGTGGGCATGCAGCACAGTGAGTGAAGCAGCCATTCTGAGTGACCACATCCTGAATCAAAGTGCCTGGGCTGGAACTGCACCTCTGCTTCCAACCCAGCTTCCTGCGGGAACTCGTGGGAAGCAGCAGTTGAGAGCTCAAGTATGTGAGTCCCTGTGACCCACACAAGAGGCCAGGATGGAGTTTCTGGCTCCTGGCGTTGTCTGGTCCAGGCTGCGCTGTTGCAGACATTTGGAAAGTGAACCTACAAATGGAAGCTTTCTCTGTGTCTTTGTCTTTGTCTCTGTCTTTGTCTCTGTTTCTGTCTCTCTCTCTCCTTCTCTCTGTTTCTCCCCCTCTACCTCCTCCACTTTTCAAATAAATAAAAACTGAATAAACATTTTTTAAAAGGAATCCATCTTCTATTTTACTTTTCAATTGTTTTAGAGAAATTACTTTTCAAATTCTATGAACCTAAAAATTAGTTCCAGTGTTTGATTCCAATTTTCCTTCCAAATGAGGAGGGAATATTTTACAATAACAAAGCATTAGGCTTTCACAACATGCTAGGCCTTAGTTACTCTTCCTTAGGAAATCAGGTAAAATACTGAAGAATAGAAAGTTATTTGCAGCAACTCCTTTAATCTTAGTAGTGAAAAAGGAAAACAAGTAGAATAAATGCTGACATTTTATTTTCTTTAATAGCTCTCTAAGTATGGTGCAAATTGGTGGATTGGACTTCAGGAAGAAACAGCCAATGATGAACTGCGGTATGAACCTGGATTAATTTGCATTCAATATTGTTTGTAGGTTTTATTTGCAAAATGACTTCACAAGATTTTAGTCATCATTTTGTTAAGTAGCCTTCAAAATTCTCTTTAACTTATAAATGTTCATTTCCCTAACCAAAGATATGTGTATTTTTAAGTCTACACCAAGGAAATCATCTCTACAATCTATGCTTAATCAAATGATGACCTCCAAATCTTTTCCCTCCACTTTATTTATGCATTTATTTATTTTTGTAATAAGAATATTGAAATTAAATCCGCTTTCTAAGTTTTTAAGTATACAATATTGTTAATTTTATTGCTATTCTATTCTATGCATAAGGGTTTTTTATTTTATGTGAGGTTTTAGTCCGTGTGTACATTGTGTTATGTCCAATCAGAGTAATTATATGTATCTTTTCAAACATTTCATATTTCTTTATAATGAAAACATCCAAATCTTATCTTCTACTTTGTTTTTTAATGAGTATTTTTTAATTCAATAAAATAGTGTGCCTTCACCCCAAGGATCAGAACTCCAGGAATGGTGTTGGAGATTGAACATACAGAATGAGAGAAGACCTTAAAATATTTTGTATTCCCACAGCTGGAGAGATGGAACACCAGTCATTTACCAGAACTGGGACAAAGAAAGAGATAGATCCATGAATAATCAGAGCCAGAGATGCGCCTTCATTTCTTCCATAACAGGTTATTTCATTTATCCATTTGGGGTTTATCATACACACCACTAACTCTGAGGAGGCTTGACGTCTCCCTTTCATTGCATCAGTTCTGTGAGAAGGTTCCATTTTTTTCACTTTTCTTTTCAGTTGACTGTGTTGTGTCAATATTATTAGTTTAAGGCTTGAGGATGGCCATCCTTCTGTTTAATGCATGCATTTATGTTCCTGAAACTAATTTAGATCTGGATAATTCCTTCTTCATGAACCAAAACAGCACCAAAGTAAGCCTATGGAAAAAAATGCCTGGGTGGGCCCGGCGCTGTGGCGTAGTGGATAAAGCTGCTGCCTGCAGTGCCAACATCACATAGGAGCACCCCTTGAGTCCCAGCTGTTCCATTTCCAATCCAGCTCTCTGCTAACGGCCTGGGAAAGCAGAAGATGGCTTACGTCCTTAGGCCTCTGCACCTGCATGGGAGACCCAGAAGAAGCTCCTGGCTCCAGCCATTGTAGCATTCTGGGGTGTGAACCAGCAGATGGAAGACCTCTTTTTCTCTCTCTCTCTCTCTCCCTCCCTCTCTTCCACCCCTCTTCCTCCCTCTCTCTCTCTCTGCCTCTGCCTCTCCGTAACTCTGCCTTTCAAATAAATTAATAAATCTTAAAAAACAACAAAAAAAGAAAAATATACCTGGAAAATACTATTCTCTATGAAATTTCAGTATGCACTTATTTTTTAAATTTTTTCCTAGTATCTAACTTATAATTAGCTGGATAAAATTTATTTCATTTTCCCATTTAATATTCTTACTCAGTTTGGCATTCTTTTTAATACTTGGCATTAATTGTTGCTTGCCTTAGAACAGCAGCTCTTTGCAAATTGGGTTTAGAAGCATATTTAGGTTGAAGTCCAGTCAGTACAGTGTTGTTTGAGTGGCCCATTTATGCTCACCTCTTTCTAATCAATAAAAGGTAATGCTAGCCTTACTCTGACAGATTCTTAACCAATGTGTGCCCCAAGTCAGGAGAGGGATAAATATGGGAAGCTATCCATGGTCCCTCTGTAGCAAGTTACAAAAGGAAAGACCATGTACTTAATCAGCTTGCTTTTGCCAGCAGGTGTCACAACAGCCTGCGGAAATGGCTGTTTTGAGAGTGCAGGAGAATCTGCATTGAAATTGGATTCCAGCCCCTCTTTCAAATCCAATATCTTTTTAGTTCATATTCATGATACTAGAAAACTGAATCTACTCTTGCAATTTCCATGCACCCTGCCCTGTTCTGGAATTTATGACTTGGATACTAATGAAATACATTCTGTAATTGTAAGCCTAAAACTAGAGCTTTCCTAAATTTAAAAAAAAATACAAAAGATTGGCTTTAAGAGGCTAAGGACTTGAGGATATATTTTACTCAAGGCATGACTATATGTGAATCTGTTTCATTTAACCATTATTATTGAGAAATACCACTTTCTTAGAAGTTACAGAGTTAATTCTTTTCAAAGATTTATTTAATTTATTTGAGAGGCAATGTTACAGAGAGAGGGGGAGAGACAGAGAAAGAGGTCTTCCATCTGCTGGTTTACTCCCCAAATGGCCACAGTGGCTGGAGCTGAGCTGATCTGAAGCCAAGAGCCAGGAGCTTCTTCCGGGTGTCCCACATGGGTGCCAGGGTCTAAGTACTTGGGCCATCTCCCACTACATTCCAAGGCTGTAGGCAGAGAGCTGGACTGGAAGAGGAGCAGCCAAAACATGAACCAGTACTCATATGGGATCGTGCCACAGGCAGAGGCTTAACCTACTAAGCCACAGCCCTGGCCCCATAGAGTTAATTTGTCTAAATTACATTTTCTGAAGAATTAAGGTATGGAAATGATCATCTTTTTTTTTTTTTTTTTTTTTTTTTTTTGTGATCATCTATTTAGAATCTTTTCTCCCCTTTCTCTATGTATATTGAGACAACGGTGACTCCATGGTCAGTAAAGTTTGGTTGAGTTTCTAGATGTAAAAAAATAAACATGAAAAAACCAGAGCAGCTTTAAAAATAGTGGCCCATAGAGAATGCCTACAAAGAGTCACCATTGTTTCTAAACTTCTCCCACCCCATTTTCTCCTCTAGGACTCTGGGACAGAGAAGAGTGTTCAGTTTCTATGCCCAGTATTTGTAAGAGAAAAACATTTTGGGTCATAGAGAAAGAGAAAGATACTCCAAAGCAACACGGAACATGCCCTAAAGGATGGCTATATTTTGACTATAAGGTAAACTCCTTTTCAAACTGTTGCTTATATTTATCTCTCATAGATGTTCATTTTGGAAAGTAATCAAAAAGTGGGAATGGCTTTTAGAAAAAGTATGAGTTGTTCATAGGACCTGAAATTTTTTTGTTAGAATTTTCCAGTTAGGAACCAACCTTTGGGAAAAAAAACTTTTTATCAAAAATGCCTTGACACCACCTCTCATTTGTACATACAGTTTTTACCACTGGCACAGTCATTCATTGTACTAGATGAATGTTACACTAGGTATGTGTGGTCATGTGGGGGGGGGGGTGTAGGTGGGGACTGGAGGAGAAAGAGAGAGGGAGAGAAAAGGAGAGAGAGAGAGAGAGAGAGAGAGTATATGCATGTTTGGCAATGTACCCAGCTCTGCTCCCAAATGAACTGTAAACTCCAGAGGGCCAGACTCCATCTTCTTTTGGATCTTCCCTGCCTGCAACTCTGCCGACCTGCACGCTGGCAGACTAACGACTTAGCTGGGTCAGTGTCATCTTGAACCTCACATAGCTGATTCTTCCATGCAGACAGCAGGGATGTTGTAAACCAGTATTATTAATTATGACTCTACTTCTAGTAAGGCCTAGACTTTTTCCCCACTCTTTATGTTTCATAATAAAATATCATTATAGGCCACAGTAGAAGTAATTAGAATGTATCCCAAATTATAATTGCTTAACTCCTAGAGAATTAAAAAGCTCAGATTGTGTCTTAATTTCCTAGACTTGTATGAAATTGTTCTTCAATTATTGGCAGGCTATTTTCGATCTAAATGTTCAGTTATGCTGGCAGGGCATTCTCTCCTTCTTTGAAATCTTTCTCCCATTGTCAACTTGTGAAATGAAGTCACTTGGATTGAGCACCTTCCATGTGGCACTGATTTTTTAAAATTTTTACTTGTAGTAAAATACACATAGCATAGGATATACCATCTTAAATGGTTTAGGTATAAAGTCCATCAGTGTTAAATACTTTCCCAGTAAATCTCTGAACCCTTTTCAGCTTGCAAAACTGAAAACTCCATAATTACAGCATGGAACAAGAGCTGTTTGTTCTTCTCCCTCTCCTGCCCCCCAGCTCCAGGCAAACACTGTTCTGTCCCTATGAATTTGACTACTCAGATAATTCCTGTAACGGGAATCATACAGTATATAGCGTTTTGTAACTGCTTTATTTCACTTGACACAACGTCCTCAAGGTTCATCCATGTTGTAGCATGTAGCAGGATTTCCCTCCTTTTAAGACTGAATGACATTTCATTTTATATATTTGCCACATTTTGTTTATCCATTCATCTATCAATGGACATTTTGGTTGCTTCTACCTCTTAGCTGATTTTGCTGAGTGATTTCTTTCTTTTTTTTTTTTTTTTTGCCAGGCAGAGTTAGACAGTGAGAGAGAGGGAGAGGGAGAGAGAGAGGAAGAGAGAGAGACAGAGAGAGAGTTATAGACAGCGAGAGAGAGACAGAGAGAAAGGTCTTCCTTCATTTGGTTCACTCCCCTAATGGCTGCTAGGAGCCGGGTACTTCTCCCAGTCTCCCATGCAGGTGCAGGGACCCAAGCACTTGGACCATCTTCCTCTGCCCTCCCAGGCCACAGCAGAGAGCTGGACTGGAAGAGGAGCAACCGGGACTAGTACCCAATGCCCCAACCAGGACTAGAACCCTGGCTGCCGGCGGCACAGGCAGAACATTAGCCAAGTGAGCCATGGCGCCGGCCGCTGAGTGATTTCATATCTATTTCTTATTTCATTGAATTTTTATATATATAGAATTATCCCGATTTTGTAGAGTAGAAGATCGAGTCTAATAAAATTGTATGAATTTTATGGAAGTTCATAGTAAGTATCAGGTTGAGAAGCAACATCATGTTTCCTATCCCAAAATCTGTCATCTTGTCTCCTCTACACATGCCACTTCATAGAACTTAGGGATTGCTACTCTGAAATGACAAATAGAACAACACTGAGATACTACCACACATCTATTAGAACAGCCAAAATCTGGAACACTGACACCAATTTGGTTGATTGATGGAGGGTAGCAAAAGATACAGCTACTGTGGAAGACAGTTTGAGAGCTTCTTACAAAACTAAACATACTCTTAACATACAATCCAACATTCACACTCCTTGGTGTCTATCCAAAAAAGTTAGAAACTCATGTCCTCATGAAAACCTGCACAAGGATGTTTAGACCAGCTTTATTCATAATTGCCCAAACCTGGAAGCAACCAAGATAGCCTTTAGTAGGTGAGTGGATAAACAATGGCACCTCAGATAGTGAAATATTATTCAATGCTAAAAATAATTCAGCTGTCAAGCTATGAAAAGACATGCAGCAAATTTATATGCATATAAACAAGTGAAAGAAGCCATTCTGAAAATGCTATAATACTGTACAAATCCAGCTTTATGACATTCTGGTAAAGGCAAAACTATGGAGACAGTTACAAGATCAGTGGTTGCCAGGGGATGGAGGAGAGAGAGTGACAAGAAGAACACAGAGGTAGCAAAAACACTGTTATGGGTACGACAAAGAGGGACACATGTATGCTTGACCAAACTCATAGAATGTACAACACCAAGCTTGAGCCCTAATGTAAATCATGGTCAAACTGGGTGATTATGATGCGTTAATGTAACAAATTTATCGATCTGGTAGGAAGTGTTGCTAACGGAAGAAACTATGAATGTGTGGGGCAGAAAGTATATAGGAAATACCGTTCCTTCCCCTAAAATTTCCCTTAAAAAATAGTCTTAGATAATAAAACTCAAGAATTGCCACACTTAGTCCCATGATATGGTCAGCCTGGTGGCTGTGTAAGATACTGTCCAGAATAATATGATTCCTTGAAACTTTACTATAGTATTGAGATACATGATTTTAAATAGTTAATATTTCCCACTTCCCATTTTCTCAAACTACAAAATCTTTCTACCAGCTGAAAATTAATTTGACACCTCAGTATCAGAAACTTGTAGCTAATACTCAACAAAACTTTGAATACTGACTTTTATTTAAACCTTTGACAATTAGTTTTTAAAGCTTCTTCATTGTAGTAAATATATACAAAATATGTCACTTTAACCATTATAACACATACAAGTAGGTGGCATTAATTATACGCACAACGTTACACACTCATCATTTTTACTGATATTTCCTAAACTTTTTCATTATCCCAAACAGAAACTCTGTAACCATTAAAAAAACTTCCTATTCCCCCTCTCCAGGTTCTAGTAACTTCTAATTTATTTTCCATCTCTATGAAGGCACCTATTCTAGATGTTTCATATAAAGAGAGAAGAAAATGAGTATTGTTCTTCTCTCTGGCCTCTCACATTTAGCATGATTTCAAGGTTCATCCATGTTTTAGAATTATCAAAACTCCATTCATTTTCATAACAAAATAATCCTCAATTATATATGTTTATTCTTTCATTTCTTGATGGACACTTGGGTAGTTTCCATCTTCTGACTATTGTGAATAAAATGCTGCAATGAACATTGACGTAAATCTCGATTAGAGTCTCTGTCTTCAGTTCTTTGGGGGAAAATATCTAGGAGTAGAATTGCTGGATCATATGATAATTCTATGTTTCACTTTTTGAGGAATTGACAAATGATTTTACACACAACAAAACTGCTTTACAATCCTACCAGCAGCATATGAGGGCTTCAGTGTATCAGAGAAAGGGTTGTCTCTGTTCACCCCTCCCCTATGTTGAATCTCAATATCCAACACAGTTACATGAATGAATGAATAAACTGTGTGTTTGAAACCTCAGATAGTACCAAACCCTAACTATAGTATGCTTTTCCCTATATATGTGCTTATGATAATGTTTAGTTTATAATTTAGCACAGTAAGAGATTAGCAACAAAAACTAATAATAAAATTGAATAGTTATACTAATATACTGTCATAAAAGTTATGTTAAGGTGCTTGCGTCTTCCTTTTTTTTTTTTTTTTTTATTTTTTGACAGGCAGAATGGACAGTGAGAGAAAGGTCTTCCCTTGCCGTTGGTTCACCCTCCAATGGCCGCCGCAGCCAGCGCGCTGCGGCCGGCGCACCACGCTGATCCGATGGCAGGAGCCAGGAGCCAGGTGCTTCTCCTGGTCTCCCATGGGGTGCAGGGCCCAAGCACCCGGGCCATCCTCCACTGCACTCCCTGGCCACAGCAGAGAGCTGGCCTGGAAGAGGGGCAACCGGGACAGAATCCGGCGCCCCAAGCGGGACTAGAACCCGGTGTGCCGGCGCCGCTAGGCGGAGGATTAGCCTTGTGAGCCGCGGCACCGGCTCGCTTCTTCCTCTTTCAAAACATCTCATTGCACTGTAATCACCCTTCCTACTGGCTAAAAAACAAACTGCTGCAAATCAAAGCCAGATGAGGAGGGCTCATTCTAATGGATTCATCAGGTTATTAGAAAAGTTGGCAACAGAAAGGTCAATGGCTGAGAGGAGCAGCGAACCCTGAGCGGATGGTTTTCCTCCACTAGCACATAAAGCTACAGAAGGAAAAGCAGGAGATAAAAACCAAAGACCTAATTTCACAATTCTCAATGAGTCTCAATATTATGTCCCATTACATTTTGCTCCCTCTTTATTAATTTCCTAGTACTAATTTTTATAGTTATTTCTAAGCAAAACAAATTAACCTTTTAAGAGTTTTAAAATCCAAGTAGGGGCCAGTGCTGTAGTGGGTAAAGCCACTGCCTATGGTGCCAGAATCCCATGTGGGTGCCAGTTCGAATCCTGGCTGCTCCACTTCCAGTCCAGCTCTCTGTTATGTCCTGGGAAAACAGTAGAAGATAGCCCAAGCCCTTGAGCCTCTGCACCTGCACGGGAGACTCCTGGCTTCAGATTGGCCCAGCTCTGGCGTTGCAGCCATTTGGAGAGTGGACCATCAGATGAAAGACCTCTCTCTGTCTCTGCTTTTGCCTCTCTGTAACTCTGTCCTTCAAATGAATAAATAAATCTTTTTTTTAAAAAAATCCAAGGATATGTCAAAGCTAAACCTATTTCCTTAGGTCTCATAAATAATTTTCTCCATGCTTGATGATAGGGAAGAGGCTTGACCATGGTTTTCTCAAGGAATACCGAGTCTTCTAAGATACTTGTCCTAGCAGACCTGTGGAAGACAGTCTCTGGGCTTGTGTGCATGTGTATGTGATTAACACTCGAGCTTCCACTTACAAAGTTTTATTCAAGAACTTGATTGAATGCCACTGGCGGCCTTGCACCATCTGGTTTGGAATTATCCAACATTTTATTTTATGCACAACATAACTTTTCCTAAAAAACTCTTCTGTTTGGAATTTAGTCTGATCTTAGCACTGTATTCATCCATTCATTAAACTATGTTGAAAACTGAGAATTCAGTGGTGGGAGAAAATGGACACAATCCTTTCCTTTTTGGAACTTATAGACTTAGCTTACAGACTTTGGAGCTTACAGGAGAGCAAACAGCAGGAAATCAGTCAGGAAAATAACCACACAACTTAAAACTGTGATGTATGAGATAAAGAAAAAAATCATACAATTCTGTAAAAGTGTGTTAACAGGAGGACCTTGATTTAGATGGTGAGAAGGGCTGGGATCATTAAAAGTAGGGGAGCAGCATGTGCTAAAGTCTGTTTTGAGAAGTAATAATGATATTTAAGAAACTAAAGGAAGCATGGAGAGTCAGAATAATGAAAAGACAGACAAAAGAAGCTAGAATGGTATCATGGTAGAGTTTCTGGTTTTTATCCTAAGAGCAATGGAAAACCCATGATGGGTTTTAAGGTGAAGAGTGACATGACCAGCCGGCACCGTGGTTCACTTGGCTAATCCTCTGCCTGCGGCACCGGCACCCCGGGTTCTAGTCCCGATTGGGGCGCTGGATTCTATCCTGGTTGCCCCTCTTCCAGTCCAGCTCTCTGCTGTGGCCCAGAAAGGCAGTGGAGAATGACCCAAGTGCTTGGGCCCTGCACCCGCATGGGAGACTGGAAGGAAGTACCCGGCTCCTGGCTTCAGATCTGCGTAGTGCCAGCCCTAGCGGCCATTAGGGGAGTTAACCAATGGAAGAAAGACCTTTCTCTCTGTCTCTCTCTCACTGTCTATAACTCTCTCTCTGTCTCTCTCTCTCTCTGTGTCTTTCTCTCTCTCTCTCTCACTGTCTAACGCTGCCTGGCAAAAAATAAAAAAAAGAAAGAAAAAGAAAAAGAGTGACATGACCATGACCAAATTTTGAAAAGCATCACTCTAATTTTGGTTTTAAGAACATATTGAGGCTGGCGCTGCGGCTCACTAGGCTAATCCTCTGCCTGCGGTGCCAGCACCCCGGGGTTCTTGTCCCGGTTGGGGTGCCATATTCTGTCCCGGTTGCTCCTCTTCCAGTCCAGCTCTCTGCTGTGGCCTGGAAAGGCAGTGGAGGATGGCCCAAGTGCTTGGGCCCTGCACCTGCATGGGAGACCAGGGGGAAGCACCTGCTCCTGGCTTCGGATTGGTGTAGTGCGCCGGCCGTAGCAGCCATTTGGGGGGGTGAACCAATGGAAGGAAGACCTTTCTCTCTGTCTCTCTCTCTCTCACTAACTCTGTCAAAAAAAAAAAAAAAACATATTGAAGGAAGGCAAGGGTGAGAGCTGTTAGGAATCTATTACAGCAGTCAAGGAAGAGATTAGTGACTTGGACTAAGATGGTAGTGGCAGAGAACTTGGGGCAGTGGTCTAGGGGGAGTAAGGAGGTGCTCTTTGAGAAATTGGATGTCCAGATGGTGGAGCTGCAAGGTGGACAGAGTAGAAGGGTGAGGTTACCTCCCAGGTTTCAGGCTTGTGTCACTGTGTGCTGATGGTGGCCATTCAATATCCGGAGAATTCTGGGAAAGGACTAAGCTTGAAGGGAAGATCATGAAACCTACTTTCAAGTGTAGGCCTAGAAATGACAAGAGGAATTTTATATTCAAAGCTTGTTTGGAGTACAGTAGGCCTCCTTAATTCACAGTAATAATTAGAGATGCATTATACTTAATCACATTTTGTAAATTACTAAGTAAATAAGCAAGTTAAAATTAAGGATGCTATACTTCATCTTGCTAACTTCGCTTTAATTATTAATGACACCATTTAAGAGTGTGTTTGTAAACATGTGATATTTTTAGAAACAATGTAGTTGTAAAAATGGCAGTCCACACTTTCATCTTGTCAAGCTAGTAAGTCTTGGCTGAGGCAAACATGTTGCAAGAGCAGGAGACAGAGTGTTTTTCTGGGTTTATTGAGGTAGCTGAACCAATAAGGTTCATTGGTATTTATGAATGGTTCATTAGTGTGACTATCTGAACACAAGGTGAATTCACATTAAATGATAAGACTTCCTAATAATTAGTATGCGCCACTCTTTGGAGTTTGTAATTAGAGAAAAAAGGCAAAATGAAAAGAATTAGATAAAAGGATAGTTGTTATAAAATTAAACTCCTTTAAAGCCAATTTGGTTTCTTTGTGAAACAAACAAGGCAAAGAGGACCAGACAAATGGAAAATGTTATTTCCTTTCTTACTTGGTAACTCTACTTCAAGCTATATCAGGGTTTCTGGTTTTCACGCTACGAGCAATTGAAAACCCCCAGAGGGTTCAACTAAAGAACATTATGAGCAGGACTGAGTTTTGAACAGACTTACTTCAGCACTATTAATAGCTGGATAATTCTTTGCTGTGGGGACATGATCTGACCTGTACAGCATAAAACGTTCAATAGCATCCCTGGTCTTTATTTGCTAGAGACCCTACCATTGTAACAACCAAAATTATCTCCAGAAAAAGTGTCAAAATATACCCACAAGTGGCAAAATTGCTTATCTGAGAACAAATGGGCTAAATCTAGATTGCCTGAGTATGTTATTTGACAACCATTTTAGGATCCATTGGCTTTTATTTTGTTCCATAAATGTTTATTGGGGACTTTATGTGGTGTGATGTTCAAAGACTTAGTCTCTCTGCTTTTAAGGGACATATGATGGTGAAGAAGAGGTTGGAACTAACGAATTCATAAATTAGAGAATGATGGAGAAGGATAGCATCCCAAAATAAGACAGGGAAGGATGACCTAGAATTATTCTGTAGCTGAGATTCTCTCCATGGCAAGATCTTGAGATCTGACCTATTAATGACTAGGGCTGTCCTTGTTCAATAAGAGACTTGAGTGTGAGAGGAAACCCCAGCAAATTCCAGGTGAATTTCCTTTGCATAAAGTCTCTCTTGACTTCTCTGGAACTTTTCCTGATCTGTTATCACCTTTCTCTTCTATCTCTGCCTCTTGCCTAATTCCTTATGGTCCTACTGACACATTTTAATTTCACTGAGCTTTAAGGCTGGGGCAAAAAAAAAAAAAAAAAAAAAAAAAAAAAGCATAGCTTCAACTCTGCTTGCTCTGCCTAGTATGGATCATTGAATTTCTCATCCTATCCCATAATAAAGAAATCTCTGCTTTGTTGTTATTCTCTCTTCAGTAACAGTCAACTCTTACCGCCCAATCCCACAGCCTTTCTTTGTGTGTGAGTTTAGCACTGATGGTTGACCTCCCCTTTCATTTCTCCTCCTTTCCAGATTTCCTTGGTCCTGCTCTTGCTTCTTCTCCCACTGGGCTCCTTGTTTCTTTTCTGCTCTTCCCAGCAGACTTAGTGGCTAAATGGCTGACTCCAAATAGTTAGTGAATTTAATTACCTGGTGTGATTTGATTTCCCAGTATTCCTCTCACACCTAAAGTGAGGAAGTATGTTTGTAAATAAAATCAAATGAAGCTGCTCAACGCACCCCCCAGAATTGTTGTCTAGATTAGATCTTCCATTGTGAACACTGCAATCAGACTGGCAAGAATACTACTTTTCTTTGAGCAGAAGATATTATTCTGACATTGCACATGGCGAAACGCATCCTCCTTTTCTGCCTCATGCAAATGTAGGCAGGTCACTGCCTACCCTGAAACCTGCTCCTCTTTGTCTCATTTTAATGTCTTTAGTGCTGCTGTAAGAAAAATGAGTTCTTTCTGCCCAAGAAAAGCATGAAGTATGTTCAAGGCCGATCCCCAGTGTCTTTGGGAAACTTTTAATTCATTCAGGAAAATATGAAGTGAACACTCTGCTTTGACATTTTTTTATAGTGCCTTTTGGTGAATGTCCCCAAAGACCCAAGCAACTGGAAGAACTGGACACAGGCTCGAGATTTCTGTTTTGATGAAGGAGGGACACTGGTCGCCATTGAAAGTGAAGTGGAGCAAGGTAGAGAACTCAGTGTTCAACCAGGCCAAGATAACCACTTTTATTCTAAAGTAGCTATTAAAATATTCCAAAAAGTTCTGACATTTTCACATCAACCTTTAAAAAACTGTATTTTTGATGACACAAATTTTATCCCAAATTTTCAGTTTGATCTAGAAGGTTTTATGTCATGATATCTTAAAAACATAAAGCATTGATGATAAACTCTGAACTTCAAAGTCTTTTGTTTCACCAGTAATACTAAAAAGGTGACATATTTATGGTCTGTATTTTGAAATGACTAAAATAATCTCAGGTATAGACTACTATAATTGCATGGTATATTTTTAGATCTCTTTAGATTTATTTTACATATTTATTTATTATTTAGACAACTATATACCTTACTTTAAATGTAGGAGGTACCTCTTTTTTGTTGAGGGAGGCATTGACTGAATACTGGAAATTGTTTTGTTAATGATGTGATGAAGTCTCAAGTTATCTAGCTAATTTCTCTCTATTTAAACTGAAACAAAAGGGAAAGAAACTGCATCACCTTAACAAAGACATACTCAATTCCCACAATTGATTCATAATTAAGTTTTGTTATCATTTAAATACAATCATAGCTATAAACAAAATTCAATGATTACTCAACTAGTTTATATGTAGTAAATTAGATAATGGATTCGTCTTTTTCAGCTTTCATTACCATGAATCTTTTTGGCCAGACTACTAATGTGTGGATAGGGTTACAAAATGATGATTATGAAAAATGGCTAAATGGAAATCCTGTGGCATATTCTAACTGGTCTCCGTCTGATATAATAAATGTAAGTTTACAGGTTTACTTTTCAAAATCATTTTAACAAGAGATTTCATTCAATATTTGTTTACTAGGCATTTTTTATTTCCTATATTTTGTAGGCATAGATTTATATTTCTTTGATAGCAATATATTAATTTTTAATAATGTAATTTCATCTGTTCATGTGTTCCATAAATATAATTACTTTACTCATCACAGTAATTGTTTACTTTGTAGGTTATAAAGTGATTTGTGAAGTTTATTAAATACAAATAAAGGAATGAGGATGTTTTAATTTGAAAAATTATATCCTTAGTAAAAACTTCAATGTTATAATAATGTTATATGTTCCTTTATTTTTGATAACATGTGTTTTTTAAAGATTCCAAGTTACAACACCACTGCAGATCAAAAACCCATCCCTCTTTGTGCCTTGCTGTCAAGTAATCCTAACTTTCATTTCACTGGAAAATGGTATTTTGAAGACTGTGGGAAAGAAGGCTATGGGTTTGTTTGTGAAAAAATACAGGGTAAGAACTGTTTGGTTTTTTTTTTAAGATTTTTTTTTTTTTTTTGAAAGTCAGAGTTACACAGAGAGAGAAAGAGACAGACAGGGAGAGAGAGATTCTATCCACTGGTTCACTCCCTAAATGGCTGCAACAGCCAGGGTAGGCCAGGCCAAGGCCAGGAGTCTGGAGCTTCCTCCGGATCTCCCATGTGGGTGCAGGGGCCGAAACACCTGGGCCATCTTCCGATGCTTTCCCAGGCACATCAGCAGAGCTGGATCAGAAGTGGAACAGCCAGGTCCTGAATCAGCGCCCACAGGGGATGCTGAAGTCACAGACAGCAGCTCTACTCTCTACAAGCCAACACCGGCCCCAGTATTTGGTTTTTTTATTCCTTTCATTTCCATGGCTCATCCCTCTCTTTCATATTTGTTATGCACCACATAAAGCTAACAGCTTCACAGTTTGCAGTGTGAGCCTCTCACTCTGACTTTACATGTATTGATTCACTTATTCTCCTCTACCAAAGACTATGTCCTTCCAAGGGCTCAAAAGACTGCAGAACCCATTGAGTGATGACTAAGTTTATATATCCAGCTTAGTCACGTTTAGTCAAATTCTGCTTTGTTCTGAGATTATGTGCCTATTCGGGTTTTTCTTTTGTGTGTGTGTGTGTGTATGTGTGTCTTTGTTGTTGTTGTTGTTAAATCACATAGAAAATATTGTAGAAGGATCTGGGAAATAAACCAAGTCATAAATGCTCCTTTCTTGGAACTCTAAAAAAGATCTCTGTGGCTAAAGATGGGATGCTGAGAACACCCCCTTAAAGGATTCTGGTATGAAATACAAATGCCATTCTATCACAAACAGCCAATGGAGTGAAGCAGAAGTGCAATGCATGCTAAGTGACATTAAGTAATAAAACAACCACCACAGCTTATGCTTTTACTGAGTGCTAAGCATCTTGGCACCATACCACCACAGAAGACCAAGATTTGTCTCTGGAACTGCATGGAACTGAGCAGCCCAAACAGGAATACAGATGCTGATCTGGAGCATGACTTATACTCCTTAGTATTACACCCATGTGAACTCTTTCCTGATACTAAGTGGGGCCAACACCATGGTGCAGCAGGTTGGGCCACTGTTTGTAACGCCCGTATCCCAGGATCAGAAAGTTTGAGTTCTGTATGCTCTGCTTTTTATCCAGCTCGTAGCTAATGTGCTAGGTAAGCAGAAGATGATGACCCAAATGCTTGGGTGCCTGCCACCCATGTTGGGAGACCTGGATGAAGCTCCTGGCTCCTGGATTTGGCCTGGCCCACCCCTGGTTGCTGTGGTCATTCGGGGAGTAAACCAGCAAATGGAATATCCCACTATGTGTGTGTCCCTCCATCACTCCCTGTCTCTCTGCCTTTCAAATAAATTATATTTTTAAACTTTTATTTAATTTGATGTATTTACTTGAGAGAGCGACAGAGAAAGAGAGACAGAGACAGAGAGACAGAGAGGAGAGAGAGAAAGAAAAAAGGTCTTCTATCCACTGGTTCACTCCACAGATGGCCACAACAGCCCGAAGCCAGGAACCAGGAGCTTCTGGATCTGCCATGTGGGTGCAGGGGCCCAGTCTCTTTGGCTATCTTCCACTGCTTTCCCAGGCCATAGCAGAGAGAGGGATTGGAAGAGGAGCAGCGGGGCATGAACTATCCCCCATATGGGAGACCAGCATCACAGGTAGAGGCTTAGCTTACTATGCCACAGTGCTGGCCCCATAAATAATATTTTTAATGATACTAAGTATCAAACCATACTCTGAAAAGCAGTTCCAGAGAAAGTTATCACTTGAGCATAATGGTCAGGAACTGAAATAAAAAAGTAAATCTGTAATAGCAAGAGAAATACAGTAAATGTTAAGCTTGCTAGAAAAAGCACTGTTGTCAGTAGACTATGTACTTAGGTGGTCATGATGTGCCTGGCATTGTGACTTGGCTTTATGAGCATTATGCCATAAAATTTTCATGATAATTTGTGAAGTAGGTAAAAGTCTCCCCATTTTACAGCTGAGAAGCTTGAGGCTTAGGAAAAATAAGTAATACATTCAAGATCTCAGTTAAATACAATGATTTTATTCTGCTTCCTTGATATGGGTTTTTTGTTGGAATCTACCCTTGGATCATTTTCTCTCTTTGGTATTTTTAGGACTTCCCATGTTGATGTTCTTTGGCAATAGTATAGAGTACGTGGAGTTGAGGAGTTAGGACATGGAGGGCCCACCCCAGATGGATTCCCATCCCACCCTAAATAAGTTTTAGTCAAGGGACTTATCTTCCATGAGCTTTGATTTTTGCATCTTTAACATGGTGTAACTATCTTGGATGCTTTGTATAAATGCTTAGCATAGTTCCTACCATATGTTTAACAAATGATGGAATTCTTAATTATTGTTGCTTGTGAAAACAACTTGTGGCCTGAGTGAATGCTCAAGTTCTGATCCTCTTCTGTTTTTAAATAAATATGTGCTTACGTGCACAAAGAATATCAATTACTTTAATTATACTAATTGCTATTACTTTTAAATATTTACTTTGATATTATATTGATTTTGCATGAATTACTGGGGACAAGGCACATAGACTGGCAAACAGACTTCTAACAATGACTAAATTGATAATAAAAGTATGAACCATCACAATTTAATTGCCAAATATATTAATTTCCCTTTGGTTTTATAATATATGTTACTGCTATATGAAGGTAACAGTCTTGAGTAAAAGTTAAATTCTAACTTCACCATTTTTACTGGGGGGAGTATAACCAGAGGAGGAGAAAGAAGCAAGCAGCAAAATTTATTGAGCACCTGCTATATCCCAAATATAATAGAATGCACCCTGTGTAGATATCTCATTGACTTCTACCCACCTTTAAGGGAAGCTGATCAACCTCTTCTAGAACAGAAATTTGATATTTAGAAAGATTAATTTGTCTGAATCTCCTTGCCAGTTAAGGCCAGGAATTGGATTAAGTCCAGGTGTTTGCATCTAGCCACACTTCACTATTGTCCTCTCCAACCCCAACTGTAATTAAACTAGTACATGGAGAGAAATTTAAGTTACTTTGGACCAAAGTATGGAAACTTGTGTTAGATCTTCTGGACTTAGGCTATCCTGGTACACAACATAATACAAAACAAAGAAGCAAAGGTACATATTAAAGAGGACATATTAGGATATAAGACACAGGCTAGATTAGAATGAACAAGAAGCACCAATGACCATATGTGCCTTTTAACCTATAAATTTTTAAAAATTTTTATTTATTTTATTTGAAATTACAGAGAGGCAGAGGCAGAGAGAGAGAGAGAGAGAGAGAGAGAGGTCTCCCATCTGCTGGTTCACTCCCCAGATGGTCGCAATAGCTGGAGCTGTGCCGATTCAAAGCCACAAACCAGGAGTTTCTTCCAGGTCTCTCATGCAGGTACAGGGGCCCAAGGACTTGGGCCATCCTCTACTGCTTTCCCAGGCCATAGCAGAGAGCTGAATCAGAAGTGGAGCAGTCAAGATTCAAACCAGTGCCCATATGGGATGCTGGCGCTTCAGGTCGCAGCTTTACTCACTAGGGCACTCTGACAATTTATCTATTAATAGTATCTACTTATATGAATTTTGTGTATTTCTAAGTATTTACTAACCTAATTTTAAAAAATCCTTTTATAATTTGTACATATAAACATTAAACATAATAGTGACTATCATATTCTCAAAAGTATAGTCAAGCATTTTATCTGAGAATATGTACTTGCAAAACTGGGGTGAGTATTTGGCCTGGCCATTAAGATGTCTGTATCTCACATCAGAGTACCTGAGTTTGAGTCCTGGCTCTGGCTCCTGATTACAGCCTTCTGCTGATGGAGTCCCTGGGAGGCAGCCATGATGGGCTCCTGCCACCATGTGAGAGGCCTGGATTGATTTCCTGCCTCCCAGCTTTGGCCTTAGCCCAGCCTCAGCCATTATGAGCATTTGGGAAGTGAACCATCAGATGCATATGCCCTCTTCCTCTCCCCCTCCTCCTCCCTTTTTCTCCCTCCTTCAAATAAATACTTAAAAATTTTTAACAAAATAAAATTAGATTTCTAATGTAGTATGTGATTACATAATGACTCAGCAGTCTATTAACAAGAATTCAGTTCTCCCTGAGCAGTGCGTTAGGGACAGTGTAGCTAGTAAGGATATTATCATCATTTCCACCCAAAAGTGATCAGTCTGATAAAGGATGGTCAAAATGGGAAGTCTTTTAGAAGTGGTCCAATCTATGTTTATGTTTTTGAAGAAACACCTTCATTAAATTTTCCAAAAGTGTTTTAATTTATTAGCATCACCTATACTTTCAGGTAGTGTTCTCATTCTGAAATAGTCAATTTGGAAAGAAAAACTCTGATCAGTATGGATCCATGCTAAATTTTGCCTCTTCCTTTCTCATCTAGACGCTACAAATGACTTTTGTTGTATTTTCGTTTTAGATTCTGCTGGACATGAAGTAAACACATCTATCATGGATCCGATCCCCAATACCTTAGAATATGGAAACAGAACTTACAAAATAATCAATGCAAATATGACTTGGTATGCAGCAATAAAATCCTGCCAATTGCACGGAGCAGAACTGGTCAGCATTACAGACCAGTATCACCAGTCCTTCCTCACTGTTATCCTCAGCCGGCTAGGACACGCCCACTGGATTGGATTGTTCACTGCAGATGTAGGTGTTCTTTTTTTTTTTTTTTTTTTTTTTTTGACAGGCAGAGTGGACAGTGAGAGAGAGACAGAGAGAAAGGTCTTCCTTTTGCCGTTGGATCACCCTCCAATGGCCGCGGCTGCAGCCGGCGCACCGCGCTGATCCGATGGCAGGAGCCAGGATCCAGGTGCTTTTCCTGGTCTCCCATGGGGTGCAGGGCCCAAGCACCTGGGCCATCCTCCACTGCACTCCCTGGCCATAGCAGAGAGCTGGCCTGGAAGAGGGGCAACCGGGACAGAATCCGGCGCCCCAACCGGGACTAGAACCCGGTGTGCCGGCGCCGCAAGGTGGAGGATTAGCCTAGTGAGCCTCGGTGCCGGCTAGAGATGTAGGTGTTCTAAGACCCTTGGACATCTTTGTGTTTCATGTCTACCTCTTTAGTGACATCACATCTAAAATTAGCACAGGAAGAAAAAGTCCCAGAAATAATAGTAAATGTAACATGGAAGTAATTGGTTGATACAATAACTACTGATCAACTCTATGAGAAGCCTATGGCTATGACATAGGGATGTACACCTTTTTAGGATAAATTTCCACTAGCCTAATTCCTGGAAATACCTTTGAAAGGTTCCCTGAAATTTTCTGAGCACCCTCCCCCAGATCCTGCCTCATGTGTGCCCTGTAACACATCTTAAACTGAAGCACTGTGTTTGAGTAATCTGTTGCACTTAAAGAATTCTCCAAGAAAAAGTAATCATACTTCCTGCTTAGAAATTTAACTATTCATTAATTCAATACTCCTTAAAATTTAACACATGGTGTTCTCCCCTTCTCCCCACTCTGGAGATGTGATAGAGAGAATAGTGTTTTTTTTTTTTTTTAAATGAAAGTATTACACACTCAAAGTAGTGAGATGTAAACTCTGTTCTATCCCAAACCCTGGTTCTATTCCCCAGTGTGTAAACAGTTTCTTGGTATCTAGAAATTCTCTACATATACACATTTATATACAGATGATGAATGAATGTTATATAGTTTTTAAACACAAAGGAGATCATACTATATATTGCCCTTAAACTTGCCTTTTGATTTAATATATCCTTTACAGCTTTCAATGTCAGCACATAAAATCTCACACATTCTTTAGAACAGCCACATAGTAGGATATACTCCTGCTTATTAAACCCTTCTCCTGTGAAGAGACATTTAGGTTCTCAGTGTTTCATGGTTACAAACAAGGTACCACAAATATCTTTGTGCAAATAGGACATTCCCAAAAGTGAAACTATTGAGCACACTTGAAATTTTAACAACTATTGACAAATTGCCCTTCAAATGTTTGTATCAATTTATATGCAAACAACACAATAATGAGAGCATCTAGATTTTTCACATCCTTGCCAACACTGAGTATTATCAAAATTTTGCTTGTGAGATGGATGAAAGAATGCTATTTTATGATTGTTTATTTTATTTTCCTATTACAGAATGCTTTAACTTCAGTCGGCTTGGCTTTAGGCCTTTGAATTTTGGCATATAAAACATTTTAGCCAAGTTTCCTTTGATACTTACATGTTTCAATGTTATATTTGGTCAATTCAAAATTTACATTGGTGTAAAAAGCAAAATATTGACCCCACTTCCCTAGGACTACTTACTGGGAAATTATGATAACAAGAAGCCAAGAATTCCTTTTTAAAAAGGATATTTTTTGTGGCATATACTCCAATTTTTCAGGAAATATCCACAAACCATCAAGACCTCCTGAATAAGGGGGTGGAAATATAAATCTGTGTGGGAAATGTGAGATGCACACACAGCATGGGGTCAAGCCGCCAGCACTCTTGCAAGGAAATGATGGCTCAATTTCCCTCCACAGAATGGTCTTCATTTTGACTGGTCAGATGGCACCAAATCCTCTTTTACCTTTTGGAAAGATGAGGACTCTTCCTTCCTTGGTGACTGTGTTTTTGCTGACACCAGTGGACGCTGGCATAGTACAGCCTGCGAGTCATTTCTGCAAGGTGCCATTTGTCATGTGCCCACTGGTAGGTTCAGTT
The DNA here is from genome assembly GCF_964237555.1 of Oryctolagus cuniculus. Lineage (NCBI taxonomy): Eukaryota > Metazoa > Chordata > Mammalia > Lagomorpha > Leporidae > Oryctolagus > Oryctolagus cuniculus. Next base: position 81,997,493 of record NC_091434.1, read on the forward strand.
CCATTCAATTCAGGAAATACATCCTGTGAAGTTACTGCATACAAGGCAATATACTAGGCCAGGGTGTGAGCCTGAATAGTAACAAGTCTCTACTCTGAGAAAGCCTCTGGTCTGGTTGGTGATGTAAAGATCAATAACTGTTATACCAAGCAGGGCTACCAAATGATCTAAGGGAGGTAGCAAGTATTGAAGGGGTTATCAAGGAAAAGAATGTAGCATATCCGTTTGGAGTAAAGTACAAAGGCCTCTTTTAAAAACAAAAAAGGATATATTTATTTATTGGAAAGTCAGAGAGAGAGAGACCTTCCATCTGCTGGTTCACTCCCCAAATGGCTGCAATGGCCAGACCTGGGGTACGGGCCAAAGCCAGGAGCCTCTCCCAGGTCTTCCATGTGGTTACAGGGGCCCAAACACTTGGGCCATCCTCACTGCTTTCCCAGGTGCATTAGCAGGGAGTTGGATTGGAAGTGGAGGAGCCAGGACTTGAAGCAGCACCCATATGGGATGCTGGCACTGCGGGCAGAGGCTTAACTTTCTATGCCACAGCACTGGCCCATGCAAAGGCCTCTTGAAGGATGCAACATTGAAGATGGGCCTTGAAGAATGAGTTGGATGTAAATGGGCAACAATAGGACAGAAACAGGCCTTCAGATGAGAAAAGCTGGGACAAAGCCACAGAAAGAAGGCAGAACTGGGCATGTGTGGGACAAAGCTGGTGCTGAGATTTGCCTGCATCACAGATGAGAAATCAAACTAGCAACATAGGTAAGGAGTATGTGTGGAAGACCTTGACGGAGAATTTATGTTTAAATCAAAGATTAACAGGATTCCAGGGCCATGGATAATCATAGCTGACACTGTTTGGATATTTGCTATATGTCAGGCCCTTCATTTTGCATAATACTCCTATCTTCTTTATACTTACAGTTCACCGAGCCCAATCATCCCTTTATTAAAAACTAAAACTCAGAGCATTAACAGTTTCCTGAGGATCTCACAGCTCTGTCAACAGTATGAGGATGGGAAGCCAGGTCCCCTCCCTCGCTGATGCGGTTTACCCCATTTCATCAGGCCCCCTTTCCCTAACCTGCTATCATGTGCTTGACAACAGTTCCCTAACTCTAGCTGATCTCCTCTTAAATCTCTCTTTCAGTAAAAGTGCATGTGTTTACCTCCATTCTGAGTATTATGTCAAATAGCATACATATTAGGTAACCAGATCAAAACAATTTAGGAATAAACATAAATGATAGCCATATATATAAGAAAAGCTAGTTCTGCTTCTAAAATACCATGAGAGCTCTCCTTTCGTTTTTGATAGCAGTGCATTTATTGAGTGCTTAAGAATCGTCAGGACCTAACTCATTTAAAACATCTCAACATCTATCTTTTAGAGATAGGAATGCAAGTGGAGGGTACCATGCCAGGGCACGTAGCCAAGAAGTAGAAAGGATCTCAGCCTGGGTGTGTCTGACTCTTACACACTTGCTCTGTGAAGTAAGTTCCCTCCCCAATTTTCCTTATTCACATTACCTTGTGATACTTTGTTGAATGCATTATTTTATCTCAGAAGTTTATTAGCAGATAAGGGTTTTTTAAAAATCTGTGATATTCAGCATTGCACAGAACACATTTTATACATTTGGAGTTCCCCTTTGCTATCATCATTTGCTGCCACTCTTTCTCTGAATCCCTAAATGACATCCTCTAGGATACTCATTGCAAACATGAGAAAAGCCACCCTCACCAGGCAGCACTCAAACTAAACCTACAAAGCTATGGATTAATATACCCTGTTATGTTATGTAAAGATTACTTCTGCCAGAAAGTCTATCAACTGATCCCAGTTTTGTAATCATTTACATTAAACCCAATCTTTCAGAGTATTACCATGAAAATCTTATTACATATATTTATCTTCGTCTTTCATGGAATTCAATGTAACATTTATCTCAATAAATGACTCAGTCACCACCCTGAAATTATAATGGGTTTTTCTTTATAGAAACAAGACCATTTGAACACCCAGAGCTGTGTTCAGAAACATCTATTCCCTGGATAAAATTTAAAAGTAATTGCTACAGTTTTTCTACAGTCCTGCACAGTGCAAGTTTTGAGGCTGCTCATGAATTTTGCAAAAAGGAAGGTAATTCTTATGTGATGGTAAAATGTTTTCATGTACTATCTCTTGACATTTCAGTAAACAATGTGTTTTTTTCATTTGTCTGATTATTTAGTGACTTTAGGAGAAACAAAAAGTACAGAAAAAGCAAACACTATTGAATCGCTTCTTTAGGGGGCAATTAATGTATGAAACTCAAGTCCAATGCAGAACTTGAGAATAGAAGATATTGTCTCAGCACACTGGACTTTCCCAAGAAAATGTTGCTTTTTGAATGCAACTGCATTATGAATATTTAATGTTCCTTAAAGTTAATATTCTATGTTTTACCTTCCTAAGTGAAGACTTGTGTCCTTTAATAAAATTGGTTTTACTTTAAAATTTTTAATCAAAATTATGTATTAATAATTGACATTTTTACCTTTCAAAGCCTGAGCTTTACAAATAATGGCATAGGAGATACTTTATAAATTATATTTATATATAAATACAAATATTTATTCATCCTCCACTTGTCTCTTTTATAGGATCAAATCTTTTAACAATCAAGGATGAAGCTGAAAATTCATTTCTCCTAGAAGAGCTTTTTGCTTTTGGTGCTTCTGTCCAGATGGTCTGGTTGAATGCTCAGTTCGATAGTAAGTGATTTGGGTGAGAAGAGGAGAGGCTATAAATAAATATAGTTGTTAAGGTTTGTGATAATGGCATCTGTGAGCTAGAAAATTCTCCTTGGGTACATTTGCTGTGGACACATGGGGCAGGGAAGCATGAATCCTAAAGCCATTTCTTCCAAAAATAACATTTACTACCCTTTTCCATACACTCATATCCTTTACAATAATCCCAGAATACCAACAATTAAAACAAACAACAACAACTTGTCCTTAACCTTATTGTGAAGATGCTTGGCTGGACCTTTGTCGATAAGATTTATTCCAAAGATACCCAAACCATATTGTCTTGAAAATACCCCAGGTTCCTAAATGTTAGAAAATGGAACAATAGAATTACAGAAATGTTTCAGTGATAAACAATGCTGTTAGAATTATCGTTTGCTATTCATCAAAATCAGAGTGTAATGCAATGGAAGCAGGCTATTCTTTTCATTATTTAATTGATGGTTATCGAAAAGTACTTGTAAAGAAAATTATTTTCATTAGTATGAGGAGCTCGTTACAGTGGTGTACCAAGGTGGGCAGAGAACCTACCCTTTTGAGGAGGTGTATTTAAATCCCTGACATTGTGTAGAATTTCTAGCAGATGGAACTAATAAAAAGCAGATGGATTTTTAGTTACTTTTATTGTTAGTTTTAAAATTCTTTCCAGACAATGCAACCCATTACCTACATAGGGCATGTGCTTTCCCACTGTCCCTACACGGTGGGTTCATGACAGGCATGCTATTTAAGAAACTCAGTGTAAATTCCTTTAGAAAATGAGAATCTTGTAATGATACGGATGTTAGAACTTCAAAGATCTTTCATTATCTTGGGTAGTTTAGCTTATTGAAAAATTCCTTAAATTGATTATAAACAATACGAATATTCCGAAATTCAAACTGTTTCATTATGAAAGATGATTTCCTAAGAGAACTAAATTAGAACACTCTCTGTAAAGTAAATGAGAGACTGTTTTAAAGGCAACATTATTAATACCTACTTTTTATGCTGAGTTCATAATTCTGTTTGCAGAGTTAAATACAACAGGTAAACAGAAATTCTCACTAAATTCAGAGGCTGCTTTTTATGCCTCATTCCAGTCTTGGAATGCTTGATAACCGTGTACATGATTCCTAATCAATCAGCATTTTTTTTTTCCACAGATGAAACAGTCAAGTGGCTTGATGGGACTCCAGCAGACCAGTCAAACTGGGGCATTCGGAAACCAGACATGGCGCACTTCAAGCCCCATCAGTGCCTTGCCCTGAGGATCCCGGAAGGAGTGTGGCAGTTATCCCCATGTCAAAAAAAAATGGGCTTTATTTGCAAAATGAAGGCAGGTGGGTGAAGTCAGAGAATAACTCTTCACTTGGATTCTACCTTGACTGATGTTAACCCCCCTCATTAGCAGTTATGGGTCTTAAAATCCAGAATTCAGAGTATTCAGATAGCTTCTCACATTATTTTTGTGTTCAATATCAATCAAGTCAGAGAACATTTCAGATTCTTCATTCTCTGATATGAACAGAAAAAAATCATTATAAATGATCTCAAAGATCCTATAACTTTCTGTGTCACTCTGGCTATTAACCTAGTGGGCAAAAGAAAAAAAAGTGGTTTACATAAAGAAATAAAATTAGAAATGTAAACAGCAAATTCCTTTCTGCCAACTGCTATGCAGAATTTTTAATTTTTATCTTTGGCCTCAGGAAATATAATCTAGGCCAGTGTATATTTATTGTAGACAAACAGATACAATTCTCCATTACAAGCATATCATACAACTCATTTTAACTTAATCCTGAGCAACATACTTAGTTTACAGTGACAAAAAAAATATTTTAGAAATATGTCAGAAAATTCAAGTCAGTTGCAAACAATAGGAGAAATTTTTAAGGTACAATGTCGACAAGGATCACTGACAAAAGGAAGGTGTTTATGATAATTACAACAGTTTCTAGATTCCAGTTGTATAAAAAAGGGGTCCATGTGGCCTGGAGGAGGCTTCAGAGAGATGAGACCTTGAGATCGTCAAGGATGAACAGAATTTTAGGAACTGGAACAGAACACAATGAGCTCACTATAACTAAAGGCAGCAACTGAGAATGACTGAGGTTGGAGTGGAGGTCTCAGGGAGTGATGGGATCCATTCACAGAGATCAAAAGACTCAAGAGTTGGCCTTGGTGACCTTGGTGCAGGGTCCCTCTTGTGCTCTGCAGACACCCACAGTGGAGTTGCACTTGTCCAGGTGTTAAGGGGAGTGTTTGTAATTTGAGTGATAGAACCAGGAACAGAAAAGGAAGGGAATAGTAGGAAAGAGAATCATCATTCTTGGTGACTGAACAGATACTGAGATGAAGGAGAAAAATTGAATGAAGGGATGGGCACCAATGTTTGAGATCTCCATAGTGTGAGTACCAACTCTTGGGGCAAACATGACAAAGTCTAATAAATAGCATGCCCAAGTTATCACCAGCATATAAGTATCTAAACAAACCAGGGAGTGGGTGTTTGGCATAGTAGTTAAGTCATCACTTGAAGCCGGCGCTGTGGCTCAACAAGCTAATCCTCTGCCTTGCGGCGCCAGCACACCGGGTTCTAGTCCCAGTTGGGGCACTGGATTCTGTCCCGGTTGCCCCTCTTCCAGGCCAGCTCTCTGCTGTGGCCAGGGAGTGCAGTGGAGGATGGCCCAAGTGCTTGGGCCCTGCACCCCATGGGAGACCAGGAGAAGCCCCTGGCTCCTGCCTTCGGATCAGTGTGGTGCACCGGCCGCGGAGGCCATTGGAGGGTGAACCAAAAGCAAAGGAAGACCTTTCTCTCTGTCTCTCTCTCTCTCTCACTGTCCACTCTGCCTGTAAAAATAAAATAAAAATAAAAAAAATAAAAAGTCATCACTTGGAAAGCCCACATGCCACACTGCAGTACCTGGTTTGAGCCCTGGCTGCTCTGCCTCCAATCTAGCTTCCTGCTAAGGCAGCAAGTGATAGCTCAAGTACTTGGGGTTTTGCCATTCATATGGGAAACTTGGATTGAGTTCTGGGGTCTTGGCTTTGGCTTGGCTCAGCCTGGCTGTTGCAGATGTTTGGGAATTAAATGAGGCAGATGATCTCTCTCCATCTTTATCTGTCTGTCTATCTATCTATCTATCTACCTATCTATCTATCTCTACCTTTCAAATGAAAATAAACTAATAAATTTTATTTTAAGAAGAACAAACCAGAAACACCTTATATCTGAATAGGACTTTAAATTTCCTATAACACATGACACTTCTTTGATCCTTCATGGCAACTTTCCGAGGTAGCAGAGCAGTTAAGACATTTCTATTCTACAGGTCAGAAAAGTGCTTGCCCAGATTGAGGTTTTAAGGAGGACTTCAAATTTTCTAAGTATTCCTTTTACATCTCTCACTGTCTCTATCCTGGGAATGAGTACTCTTTGATCATTTTTTAAAGAATATTTTCAACCACATCCACAATAATAGGTGTTTTTAATAACTTAATAGAAAATTACACATTATTTTTAAGTTACAAAAACAAGATTTTTTTAATGTGATTTTGCTTTCATTAACTACATTAATGTTTCTGTTAAGTCTATCAGAAAGATGTGCAAAAGACAGACACCAAGGCACTTCCTCCACTCACAAATCCATTAACTCTTCTTCCTCTGGATCATTCGCTCGCTCTGTCTCTGGATCTTTACTTAGGAAAGTTGTTAGGGCAGGCGTAATAGTTACAATGCCAATTGGAATGTCCGCATCTCACATTGGAGTACTTGGGTTTAATACCCGGCTCCAAATCCTGATTCCCACTTCTTGCTAATGTGAACTCTGGAAAGCAGCATTGATGGCTTCTTGCCACTCATGCGGGAAACCTTGAGTTCCCAGCTCCCATCATTGGTCCCTGCCCAGCCCCAGCCATTACAGGCATCTGAGGAGGCAGCATTTGGGAACTGGAGTGCTCTTTCGTCCTCTCTCTCTCTGCCTCTCAAATAAATACTTTTATTTTTTTAAAAAGCAGAATTAAAATTTTGAGATAGTCTACTTGAAAGAGATATATTTTAACAATATAAAGTCCTAAAACAGGAATCCCCTAACTTTTTGAATGGAGGAACTTTTGTTCATTTCCTAAGATCTCAAAACACCAAAGGTGAGAAAAATTGGTTGTAAAATCTTTCATAGAGGCAGACAGGTTATCACTGCTGTACAAACTCTGTACATCAGATCCCAACCAAACTGTGAGTTCTTGGCGTGCAGAGCCTGCATCTTACTCTTATTGCTATCGCCGACACCATGTTGAGATCGGATGGGAATTCTTCAGCTCAAAGAAGTAGTAGCATATGTTTGTAAGCACTAGTAATGATGATTACCATGAATCAGGGATCAGCAGACTTTTCTTATACAGGACAGTAAATATTTCAGGTTTGGGGGCTGGCATGTGATCTGTGTCACACTGCCATCACAGCATGGAAGCAGCCATAGGTAATGCATAAATGAATAAGTGTGGTTGAGTTCCAAAAAACATTACTTAGAAAATATACAACCAGATTGGATCCAGGGGCTACTGTTTGCTGATCTCTGCTATAAATAATGAAATGATTTGCTGAAACAAAGGAGAAACTTCATTTTTTTTTTTTTTTTTGTATTTGGTTTTAGATATTCACACTGTAAAGGAGCATCCAGGAAAAGGTAGGCTGGGAACAGGAAAGATTTTATTTTTCTTTGGAATAGTAAAACAGGAAGCAACTATGTGGCAATATCCATATCACTTCCTTGTCATGGAAGGCTTCCTTTTTCTCCTCTCTTTTCAGGACCAAGTCACAGTATTGTGCCCCTTGCCGTAGCACTGACACTGGTAGTGATTCTGGCCATCATCACATTGTCCTTCTACATATACAAGCAGAACAAGGGATTCTTCAGGAGACTTGCAGGGGTTGGGAACTCTTACTATCCTACAACCAACTTCAGTACCATACATTTGGAAGAAAATATTCTCATTTCTGATCTTGAGAAGAATGACTAATAAATAATGAAGCCAAAGAAGGCCACAGCCATGAGGATGAGTGGAGAAGACCCCAGGGAGTCTCCTCTGTGTTTGCACTTATACACCAGAGCATCTAAAGTGACCTGGTCACTATTTCACTATTTTAATTATTCTTACAGCGATCATTGGCTTTGAATTGTAACCAAATCAGACTGGTTTTGATTTATTCATTTCCCTAAACTGCAATGTATCCTTTAAAAAGAAACTATGTAATGGTTATTATTCAGAAGGATAAGAAGTATTAAAAGAAACTCTCTATGGAAAATTCTCACAGCAATGTAAATAATAATTTTTGCATTAATATTTTTCTACTAAAATTTCTTGGGAGTTACCTCTTCAGACATTTACTCATATTTATTCCATTAAGAGAGAAAGACAGGATAAGAAAAAATTTAATCATGTTTATTAGAGGAAAAAGAAAAGCTTCTGAGAGGTTTTGTTCGATTTTAGTTAAATCATTGTTAATAGCAAGGTTTGGAAAAAAACTAACATCTAAGCTTAAAGGTCACAGGTTCTGGACTCTAACAAATATTTAAGGTGATATTTGTCTTGTTAGTTCTGAAAAAAATATTTTTGTTTAAATAGTAAAGGTTTAGGTTAGCAGAAGACTTTCAAAAGCAACCACCTCATTAAAACGTGGCCTGAAATTTCCTATAACTAAATCATGACCAAGTTGAGATTTTAAAATATAGATGAGCTTACAGGAATATATTGAGATTTTAGTACTATTAAAACACAGGGTATGCCGGCGCCACGGCTCACTAGGCTAATCCTCCACCTTGCGGCGCCGGCACACCAGGTTCTAGTCCCGGTCGGGGCGCTGGATTCTTTCCCGGTTGCCCCTCTTCCAGGCCAGCTCTCTGCTGTGGCCAGGGAGTGCAGTGGAGGATGGCCCAAGTGCTTGGGCCCTGCACTCCATGGGAGACCAGGATAAGTACCTGGCTCCTGCCATCAGATCAGCGCGGTGCACTGGCTATAGTGCGCCGGCCGTGGCGGCCATTGGAGGGTGAACTAACAGCAAAAGGAAGACCTTTCTCTCTGTCTCTCTCTCTCACTGTCCACTCTGCCTGTCAAAAAAAAAAAAAAAAACACCAGGTATATTAAAAACTAAAGATACGCAATAATATATAATTCTATTAACAAGAAGTTATAAATATATAACTTGAATTCAGAGGGAAAAATTGAAGATCTGAATTATTATCTCATTAGAACTAGAGGACATATTGAGAATAAATTATCTTCCAGTAGTAATCTAAGTGCCTTTATCATATTAGTAAGTTGATTTTAGGTGTTTTATTTAATAAACTATGATTTCTGGGAACCATATCCTCTCATACTGTACTAGTTACTGCAGTTGGTAAACAACCATTAAAAGTATGATACTGGGGCTGGCACTGTGGCATATAGGCTAAGCCTCTGCCTGCGGTGCTGGCATCCCATATGGAGGCCGGTACATGTTCCATGTTCCAGCTGTTCCTCTTCCAATCTAGCTCTTTGCTAATGGCCTGGGAAAGCAGTGAAAAGTGGCCCAAGTACCTGGGCCCTTGCTCCCACGTGGGATACCCAGAAGAAGATCCTGGCTCTGTGCTTCAGGTGGGCTCAGCTCCAGCCATTGAAGCCATCTGGGAAATGAGCCAGAGGATGGAGGACCTTTCTGTCTCTCCCTCTCTCTGTCTGTAACTTACCACTCTTATAAATAAACATTTTTTTAAAAAAGTATGATATTTCCTGTAAATAAGAAATCTCAGATTTGCTCTTCCTTCATGAATATCCTGTAAAGGAAAATGGCTCCATAATCAATATTCAGAACTTTACTCATCACAGAAATGTTTATTGAGTTCAAACTATGTACAAGTTTATGAACTTGGGGTATTAGCGTGCCAGTGAGGTTTCTGTTCTCATTGTACTTATTTTCTGATGAGGGAAACTGACAGTGACCCAGTACAGAAATGCGTAGTCAAAAATAGCAGGTGGTTATGAAAATCAAGTAAAGTCTCACCGCAGAGAAACAGGAGGAGCCTCAGGGCCTCCCTGAGAGTATGTTAATTACAGCCTCAGCCTCCACACTGGTGGCCACTAGTCACAAGAGGGAGCTCCGGGAGAAAGTATGAATGAGCATGTAGGTGGCGAACCATCACTAACAGAAATACAGTTTTAAGAAAACACCCTAAGAATAGAGTCTTTGAGATGAAAAAAGTCCCTACAGCACCCAGAAGCAGGTCTTTACTACTGCTCTGTGGTTTATACACTGGGAGAATCTATTGCCATTTTTTAAAAAAATCTTAGAATTTCATTTTTTAAAAGGATACTATATTATGTGGCAATTAAATCGTTATGACTCAAAAGAAGAACTGACTTGAACTAACCAGACATAGAAAAGCCCAATTTAGCAATCTGTTGGGTGAAATTAAAGTTCTGCTCTTTTCAGTGGACTTGGTAAAATCTGGTAACCAATTAGCCTTCTAGTCAAAGCACAAAGCCACACCTCACAGTTTAGCAAAGTGTGTCATTAGGAAAGTGATTTTGCAGAAAGAAACTCTATTGCTTGTCAATGCTCTATACTTTGATAGTTAATACTGAACTGTATCTCCAGACAATCTCTCCTCATGAACAAATCTTGCACTTCTTCCATTACTGAAATTTCAGAAATAAAAGGTACAGACATACTTTGCTTTACTCATTGATGTGTACTTTGTAAAACTTTTTTCTACAACTATTTTTAATCTGAGTTGATTTCATAGCTACAACATAAAAAGAAGAAAAGTAGCAGAATCACAACCTACCCATAATTAAAGTGCCTCCTCCCAAAACATCAGTTATTTTCTATGACTGACCTGAGTCTTTATAGACCCTGGGTATTACAAAATCTTGGATTTTTCCAATTAATGGTACCTTGTCTTTTCCAATGCCAATAATCTTCTTTCACGGTAAATATTTCTTCATTCAGTTTCACTCCCTATCCAGGGTAGATTGGTTTATCTCTCCGGATAAACATTCACTCTTGGAGTTTCCTTTCCTTCCTCAAAATGGTTGGACATATGAGAGCCTGCTGTATCCTTGTGGCATTGGGAGAGAAGTTCAAGGCTGCCTCTGGATGTGTGTGATGAGAACTCCGCTGAGAGCAGCTGTCTGGCCCCACTCCTGGGAATTCTGGTGGCAACCACTGTAAAGTCTGTGGGTGGTGTAACTTCCAGTCTGTTGTCTCTGATTAGGACCTATGCTGGCTCTCTCTGGTACTGCCTTGTCTCCTGAGAACTGGTCATGACTCCCACCCAATTCTATCCCTAAACTCTGCAGTTCTTGGTTACAAGGCCACTTAACCCCTGCAATTTTGAGACCCTATCTAGCACGGGAGGCAAAAGGTGTTTCTCACCCTTATCTACATGGGCTGGCAAAAGGATTTGTGCTTTATTCCACTATTAAAAAAGCCTTGAAGTTCTCCAATGAGTCTCCTACCCGTAGCAGCAGAAGTTAGCTTAAGATCTATCATTGATAAAGTAGGTGAGGTACTATGGTACTATGAAAAATTTTGAATGGATTTCAAAAATACTTGCACTAAAATAAATTTATCTTTTAATTCCATTTTTCCACAAAGTTCTTGAAGCTCCTTGGTACATAGCTTCTATGGGCTACTGAAGTACATTTTCTAAGTAAACAGTCTTCAGATGGGGGACACATCCCCTAGGGTGCATAAAGACTTCCAGAGAATACAGAGGAGTGAATGTGTTTTTAGGGAACTCAGTTTCTAGAGTCTCTAAGCTTCATGTATGTTCCTTCATAGAACTGACTCCTAAGAACATCCCTGTGATCAAGGTATCATGCTGGCTCTTCTTTCTCACCTTTCTTTGCACAGTTGCCTTTCTCCACCTTAACAACAAATGAAATGACTTTTCACTCCACTCTTACGTGATGCCTTGAGAAAATGTTCCATGGAACCAAAGAAAAATATTCAGAATATTTATTTCACTGAGGCTTCTTTTAATAAAGGAATCATAAATCATAAATGTAAAACTTCATGTCTTGCCGTGTGTTCAAGTATTTTTCTGTTAAGGATGTAGTGGTGAGGCAAAAATGAATTATTTTCCCCATATTCATATTCTGAATTAAGATGTATTATACACTGTGGGACAATAGGAGTGCAAACTACCTTTGAGTTCTTATCTCGTTCATGACTTTAATAGGTCAAAGAATATTTCTAGAGGGAAAATCTGGGGAAAGCAAGGTGAAGGCAGGGTAGATGGGGCTAAGAACTTGATGTCTTATGTTATCCAGGGGAAGTGTGCATGACAAAAGCTCTGTGCTTTATTTCTTTTAGCTTTCTAAGTGAGTTGTGAGGATGAATATTAATATGCTTATTTGAAACTGAAAAATGACATTAGATTTTTTTTCTGAACATTACCTTACTTCACTTATTGATTTGGTATTAAAGCTTGGCTTTACAAATTAAGATTTATGATGAACTTTTTATTAACTGAATGGACTAAAGTGAAAGAGTTAACAGCATAATGAATACTTGTTTGCAAAATATTAGCAAAGCCTTTTCATTTTACTTCTAGGAAACTGACCAGATGAAATCCCTTTCATTACTAGGTAACAATAGTTTTGTAAGTTCAGTGTTTCCTGTTCTTTGCTTTAAGCAAAACTAAAGAAGGGGTATATTCAAGTGGTGAGTTGATAGAATGAAGAAAAATAATTTTTAGCTTCTGCCTAACAAGTGAAGAGATGACCTACAAATGGGAAGAAGTATTTGCAAGTTATATATCTGAGAAGGGTTAACAGCCAAAATATATAAAGAACTCAAAAAGAATTCAATAGCAAAAAGAAATAAAATAATCCAGTCCAATTTAAAAATGGGAAGTAGATCTAAACAGACATTTCTCAAAGGAAGACATACAAATACAGGTACATGAAAAAAATGCTCAACGTCACTAATCATTAAGGAAATGCTAGTCAAAACCACAATGAAATATCATCTCACTCCATTAAAGTTGGCTATCATCAAAAAGACAAAAGAGGGAACCTGCGCGTGTGAGTGAGGAAGGTCGGGTCTAGAGACTTTGGCTCTTTAATGCCCATAAAATGTCTTCACTTTCAGAATATGCCTTGGCCGTGCCTTGTCTGAGTATCTGGATATTTGGTGAAGTTGCCAGGCCCACTGATTCCAAATCCATGAAGGCGATGAAACTGTTCGGTGAACAGCCTTTGGCCCAGAGTAAGGAGGCTTATGACTGGTATCCCAATCTCAACATGTATTTTGAGCTCATGGGGATATTCCATTTTCATGGCCTCTAAAGAGATGAGCATCAGAATTTTAAGGAGGAGTTAATGTATCTAAAGAAGCTTCATAAAAAGGGGAAACCAAGGAAGGCAGAAGGAAAAAGAACAACAAAAAAGAAATAGTGCTGGCCTGTGGAGAGAGAAAACTTCTTCCTCAGTGACTGAGAGGGGAACGTGTACTTGTTGTCTTTGCACTTGTTGGAAGACAGTCCTCTTTCTCAGTGAAGCTTATTTGGAAGAACAGTCATCTCTATGTTGAAGTTGAATTCAGTTAAATTCTGACTGGCTTCTTAAACACACTCTAATTCTGCAAAATTATTCTGGTATTATTTTGCAATCTCATGTTTACCTAATTCTTTAATGAAATGGATACAGAAATTATTGTCTGATGACTTGTCTGAGGTGGGGATGGGACATTGGGGAGTAGGGGAGAGCCTCATTAAATGAGTGTCAGCATTTCCTCCTCCCTTTTCTCTTCTCCACTAGCTTAACCCTAAACTTCTTTCATCTCTGGCCATTCAGCCACTGTCTCCACCACCAAGCTCACAAACTTTCTGTGCTTGTCCACTTACTGCTTTGAGAATACCTAGTAAGATAAATCTGTGGAATTAAAGGCTACACCTGAAGAAGAAAAAAAAAAAAGACAAAAGATAACTGGTTTTGGCAAGGATTTGGAGAAAAGGGGACCTTTTCACAACAGCCAAGAAATGAAAACAACCTAAGTATCCATCAACTAACAAATGCATAAAGAAAAAGCTGTATATATTCACAATGGAATGTTATTCAGTCATCACAAATGATAAAGTTTTGTCATTTGCAGCACCCTGCAAGGAACTGAAGGTCATTATGTTAAATGAAATAAACCAAGCATGGCCGGCGCCGTGGCTCACTAGGCTAATCCTCCATCTTGCGGCGCCGGCACACCGGGTTCTAGTCCCGGTCGGGGCGCCGGATTCTGTCCCTGTTGCCCCTCTTCCAGGCCAGCTCTCTGCTGTGGCCTGGGAGTGCAGTGGAGGATGGCCCAAGTCCTTGGGCCCTGCACCCCATGGGAGACCAGGAGAAGCCCCTGGCTCCTGCCATCAGATCAGCGCGGTGCGCTGGCTGCATGCGCCAGCCGCGGCAGCCATTGGAGGATGAACCAACGGCAAAAGGAAGACCTTTCTCTCTGTCTCTCTCTCTCTCTCACTGTCCACTCTGCCTGTCAAAAATTAAAAAAGAAAAGAAATACACCAAGCAGAGAAAGACAGGTACCACATGATCTCATTCATATGTGGGATCTGAAAAACTGATCTCACAGAAGTTAAAACAGTGATTACTAAAGGCTGAGAAGAGTGAAGAAAGAGAGATGGGGAAACCTTGATTAATGAGGACTAATACATAGTTAGAAGCAAGTTCTGGTATTCTGACACATAGTAGAGTGGTTCTAGATAATGATGATGTTCTGTATGTTTCTCTAGTAGAAGGAAGAAAGGATTCTGAATGCCTTTATTGTAAGAAAATATTTAATATTTGAGGAGATATATGTACTCTTATTAGACATTTTACAATATTTACATCAAAACATCACATGGCACACCATAAAAGTTTACAATTAGGGTGCCAGTTACTTTTTAAAAGTAATTTCCAATGAAGCATTACTGTAATTTTGGACACTTCTGAGAAGGGAATTAAAAAACAAAGTGAGGTGGGGGCCCGCGCTATGACGCAGTGGGCTAAAGCCCTGGTCTGAAGTGCCGGCATCCCATATGAGTTCTGGTTCTACTCTCGGCTGCTCCACTTCTGATCCAGCTCTCTGCTATGACCTGGGAAAGCAGTAGAAGATGGCCCAAGTCCTTGGGCCCCTGCACCCATGTAGGAGACCCAGAAGAAGCTCCTGGCTCCTGCCTTCGGAATGGCGTAGCTCCGGCCGTTGCAGTCATCTGGGGAGTGAGCTAATGGATGGAAGACCTCTCTCTCTATCTCTACCTCTCTCTGTAACTCTGTCTTTCAAATAAATAAAATAAATCTTTTAAAAAAAGTGAGGTTGCTACAACAATCCTTGTTTCATTCCTACCTACTTATTTTATAGGAATAAAGTTTCTATATTAGTCACGATAGGTTAGCGTATGTACTGGAAACAAACAAAAATCCTGTAATTGCAGTGGGTAAAACAAGACTCAAAAGTTAATTTCCTTATGTATGTATATAATTTCTTTAAATATGTACATATAATTAATATATTTATATACTTTAAGAGGCAAAAGACAGAGAGTATATATTATATTTGTTCCCTTCTGCTGGTTCACTTCCCAAATGCCCACAACAGTCAGGGCTGGGCTGGAGCCAAAGCTAGGAGCCAGAAACTCACCCCAGGTCTCCCATGTGTGATGACACTGACCTGATTACTTGAGCCATCACCATTTCCTCTCAGGGTCTGCAATTAGCAGAAAGTGGGAATCAAAAGCAAGAGCCGCGAATCAAACCCGGGCACTCGGGTGTGGGATGTGGGAGTCTTAACCAGGATCATCTTCACTAGATTACCACACTGGCGGTGTACAGCCTGTCATGGTTCCACGGACTCTCCAGGGTAATTCATTTCAAAGCAGTTACAGACCCAGGTGACATCGCACCTCTGAACACGGGACTCCTAGCACTGATATGGCAATAGAGAACTCTTAAGCAACAAATGGCACTTCCACACACATAGCATTGGCCAGAACCAGTCACAAGGCCTAACCTAAGTGCAAAGAAGTATGGGAAGTCTTCCAGTGAGCTTAGGAAGAAGAGGATAACTGACTATGCTTGGCATCAGCAGTCTCTATCTGACTTCCTAACATGACCAGTTATAAAAATAAAAAAAGGAATAAAATTGATACTGAACCCTGACTCGATCTAGCAATTTGTAATTAATATTAATTTTTACCTATGGTACATCCATTTTATTGAGAGATGCATTTCATATAAATTTTAGTTTGGCAGAAACTAATTTTTTAGTCTTTGTAACACATTTAAATTGTCTTGATCAACTGAATTTATATTGTTCTAATAACAATTGAACTGACAATTCAATATAGAACAAATTTCTAACAACCTATGTTCACAGGGACTTTTTAAAAATAATTTTAATATCATTATTTAATGCACACTGGTTCTAGAAATATCAATAAAACACTATTTCTTCCCTCAAGGAACTCAGTCTCAGGGGGAGAAGAACATACATACAAGTAGGTGTGATGCAATGTGGTACAAATAATCACCAGAAAAACAGAGTCAGAAAGGAAAGAGTGGCATTTTGATAATAATAAGAGGTACAGAAAGAGACCAGGGAAACAGATATCTATTAAACAGTGAGAAATTTTTGTTTAGCAGCTTTCTTTGCTATCTTTTTGAGTTAGAAGGCAAGTTTTTAGTTTGGGGCCAATAACAAAGAAAAGAAAGGCCAAATTTATGTGCAGTTAATTTTTTAATCCTAAGAGAAAAAGACACATGTTATTATCTTTATACTGTGGTTAACCCCATTTAAAGCCAACTTGTTTCTAATGATTTCTAGTTAGTACTGGAGTCGATTGAAAAAGGCAAATAAATCTGGACTGCTGACCATATACATCATTCAAATATTAACCTACATAAATAATTTCATTTTAATCATATGCTATGGAGCAACATGATGAACATGTCTTTTGGCTCTCACCATTCTTAGACATAAAAAATAATGACTACATTAAAAAACTAAAGCTTTTGTAACTGGACATTAGAAATAAGCTAGTAAGAGTGGTGTCAATTTTAGAAATACTGACTCAGCTGGTTATAGTTTTATACAGCCTAATGGAACTTTTGATGTCTTGGATTATTTACAAGAATTCACAACTTTTAGACTTTTATTTCCATGTTTGCAATTCAATACAAAGTGATCGAAATTCATGTTTGTTAATTCTTTGTATGTAAAATTTGAAGTAGATACAATAGCTAATATGCAGAGTTTATAATTCATCTACAATATGAATATTCAGGCTCAAAAAATGTCAATATTTTAGGTATACTTGTAAGTCTGTTATACAGTTGTTTAATATCATATGTCAATTCCATTATTTTATTGCACATTAAATTTTTCAGCGAAAAGTCAACAAGTGCACCCAAATCTAAAGTGCTGAACATAAACATGAAAATCTGTTAACTGTACTTTGAAAATTTATATTTACTAAATAAAAAATAAATTTAAAAAATTTTAAAAAAAGAAAATCTGTACTTGTTTATAATGCCCAATGATGAATTCTAATTGCAGAAGAAAAATCTATAACTAAAACCACAAACTAAGCCCTGTGTAAACCAGTGACCTTCTTTACTTAGAGTTAATTAACACAAGCACTTGCTTCTTGCAGAGCACTTTGCTGTAATTTAGAATAAATTAAGGGAAAAAATCTTTCAAGTGCTGTTTTCTTCACACCATGAAGTGAGCATGATGGACCAAAGTTAAGTCATTTAAAATATTATCATCCATTTCTTGTAATTATGAGCAGCAATGCCATATCTTCTCTATTTTTAGGAAAAAAAAGACATCCTGCTTAACGTTATTGTTTCCTGTGCTATTTATTAATGGAAATTGATTCTCAATATAAAATGCCATTTTCTGTGTGTCTCTCATTAAGTCTTTCATTTACATTAGATTTAATGCATAATGCATATCTTTTGATAGTTTTCAAATATATGTATTTTAAATTTAATATGAAAAAAATGAAAGGATCATTTTTGTTTTCTCCTATGTCTTCCCCAGACCTGAAATTGTGACTTTATTATTTTCTCTACATGCAGTTTTAGAATTGACTTAAACTCTTTGAGTCCTATGAGGTCGTGGCCCCAAAGGTCATTTAAACTTTACTCTTGGCCTTTGTAAAAGATAGAGCTTGGCAGGCACCAGAAATCCAACTCAGCAATGTAGGAATCAACAGAGCTCTTCTCTATGTAGAAGGTGGAACCTGGGAGGAGGTGAGATCATGAAATCAAAGGCAGAATAAAGAAAAACTCAAAGAAAGGAGTAAGATAGGGTGACCACCTAACAGAAATGTTACCTTGCTGAGTCACCTACGACTTCAGAGTCCCTGATTCAAACTGTGCTGGTATGGAGGCTGCTGAGAGCCTTGTTCAAAACTGGGCATGACTTAATAGATTTTCCCAAGCCACTGGCACTCGTAGTCCTTAATCAAGGGCTCCTCTGACCAAATAAGAAACTGTTTCGTCCCCTTTTATTCCAGATGACATCCAAAGGTACAAAAGAGACCCATTCTCTGCACAATACCCAACAGTGCATCCAAATGCAGCAGTGCCTCCTGGCCCTGGGAAAGTGTCACAGAGCTCAGTGAAGTGGTCATGTATTCACAGAGCTCCCTGGAGTTGATACTCCAACTTTACACTTTCCAAAGGAAGCATAGAGGAAAAAACAGATATTAAGAAGGCCTACTTATGGCCGGCGCCACGGCTCACTAAGCTAATCCTCCATCTTGCGGCGCCGGCACACCGGGTTCTAGTCCCTGTCGGGGCGCCGGATTCTGTCCCGGTTGCCCCTCTTCCAGGCCAGCTCTCTGCTGTGGCCAGGGAGTGCAGTGGAGGATGGCCCAAGTGCTTGGGCCCTGCACCCCATGGGAGACCAGGAGAAGTACCTGGCTCCTGCCATCGGATCAGCGCGGTGCACCGGCCGCAGTGGCCATTGGAGGGTGAACCAACGGCAAAGGAAGACCTTTCTCTCTGTCTCTCTCTCTCTCACTGTCCACTCTGCCTGTCAAAAAATAATAATAAAAATAAAAAAACAAGGCCTACTTGTTTATGTATTCCTTTAGAAGATAACCTGTAATTGCATATTCATAAGCAAATTTAATATTATACTTTAACTGTAATCTGTATTTGTTACAAAATGTAGTTTCATGAATGGTAGCCATTACAATGATTACATGGTCATTCTCATTACTCAACACTGCACTTGAAATGCTCTAATTTAGTTGTGAATCAAAAAAAGTCAGTTAAGGCAAGGAATCATAAAAATCAGTAGTTTTATACATAGCTTAAACACTTTATTTTCTTTTATGTCATATAAATATGCGATTATATACTAATCTTTTAGTATAGGGACAGTGCCATTCATTTTAATATTGCTTCCTGTTGATCTCATGCATAAACCATAGTCAATCTCCACTTTCGGTGTCATTCACAGGTGAAAATTGAAAGAGGGATGTCAACTAATCTGAGTGCAAGCCTTAAGTTTGTATCATTTCCTCCATTATGTGTAATTGTCATGCTCAATAGCAGAATTTTTAACTATTCACATATATTGCATCTGCAAAGCTTCTAGAGTAGTTTCTATAAAGGAATTCTCTTTTCATACTCAAACTTTACATTTTGTAATTAAAGTGTAAAGTTACAATAGGGAGTGCAATTGGCATAAATGGATTTGGAAACAAACACAGCTGACTGGTGTTCCCTGCAAACCAGCAGGCAGCAGGCACAGCAGCCCAGCGCTCTGTGCTTCCCCAGGCTTGGCTCATCTGGCAGAGCACTCAAGTCACGAGCTGCTTCGTAGCTGTCAGTGCTTGAAGCTTCCTCCGGAATTTTCCCTCATGAACTTTTCTCTGAGTCCTCTCAGAACGGACCTGTGCATAAGAAGCAAGAGAGAAGAGCTCCCCAGGACACCTGTGCGGACTGTGACTTGATGAAATGTGTCTGCAGAAGGAAGGTGGGGAGGGACGGAAGCAGCTCCTGTGGAGGCAGCTTCAGAGCCGGATGTCCTCCGCAGTCCTGGGGGAAGGGAACTTGCACACCCAAAGGCAAGGCTTCTAGGGACATAGCCAGTGGGTTTTTGGGCTCCAAGGACATCTCTGCAGCGACATGGATGCATGAGCAGACCACCTCACGTTCTTCCATAGCGTAACTTCCTTTGTTCTGCTTCCAACGTCACCAAAATCTGTAGTTAGGATTTTGGTCCTCTGTGTAGGTCTGCCTTGGGAATGTCTGATCTCCCAGACTTTGAGCATATTAGGCCTCTAGGCGAGTGACTGCCTATCATAAAGGAAATGGCTCATGATTGTGATTAAATCTTCCATGCAGCTTATGAGAAAGTGAGGATTGTGGCCAATGTTCTTGTACTCATTTTCTAATTGTAAATCGGTAAGTTGGCATCGCTATGCCTACTTCAGTCCAATGGATGAATTTGTTGCGGCAGTAGGAGGTGTGGAATGTTACTGGAGACAGTGCACAGGTGTGGGCAACATCACTGGAAAGGTGGCCTAGACCCAAGGCAGTTGTCCTGGTGCAGGGATTCCAGAACAACTGCATAGCCCTTACTTAGATGAGAGCATGACCATACACTGACATCATAATACCTACTTCAGCTTTTGTGTATGCTTAGAGTAAGCCAGGACATGGCAACCTTTGGCCCCAGAAAAGAGTAAGTTTCTGTGGCTTAAAACCATGAACTAGGTCCTTGGACATAGTTGTGATCTTCAAGGTCCAGTTCATCACCATCAACTTTGCTTTTCTTTGAAAGCAACTAGGACATTTCAACCAGCTCTCATTCTACTTATTTCACATTAGTATTCACAAGATCACTAATTCAAGCACCATTTTACAGATAACAAAAGCGAGACTTTGAATAGTCTTTGGTTTTATCAGTGCTACATGGCTAATTCACTATAAAGTTGGAATCAGAACCTAATCTCACAATTCCCAGTTTCAAGCTTCTCACCAGTGGTCTGTGTTGCCTGCAGTACAAGCGAGCACAGAGCACCACAAGAAAGGTGTGTGTTGAGAGAAGCAGGGGTCATGGTATACAAGGAATGACGAAAGCAGCCATGCTATTGCACAAAAAATCAGGAAGGGCAAACCAACTTTTCCCCTAATTTAGACACCTGGGAAGGTAGGATGTAGTTGCAGTTATGCCTTGGAATCCAAAATGATCTGGGAAGCAGGAAAGGAGCCTGAGGAGAGCTCTGAGTGTGGTGAATTGAAATAAGGAGGTGAGGGATTGGGAATCACAACCCCTAGAGGCTTGTTCAGCACACCTGACAAACAACAAACAGCCATGTTACCCACTTGTTGCTTCAGTTTTTTAATTTATTTGAGAGGCAGAGAGAGACTATGTGTGTTCTCATCTGCTGGTTTATTCCCCAAATGTCCGCAACAGCCAGGGTTGGGCTGTGGCTGAAGCTGGGAACCAGGAACTCAATTCAGGGCTCCCATGTGAGTGGCAGAGACCCAGTCATGTTGCCATCACCACTGCCTCCCAGGCTCTGCATTAGCTCAATTCAGGATGCGGGCATCCAATCGGGCATGTTAACCACTAGGCCAAACATTCACCCCATATTTTCTTTTCCTGATAAATCTTATGAATGTCTAAACTTTCTCCCAAGAATAGGTTGTCTCCCCCCTCCTCACTGTTCTTATAGCTAATGCTTTCTTATTAAAAGCTGCTGAGTTGCATCCCAGTCTGGTTACAGACACACACACACACACACACACATACAACTTTGAAAGTTACATAACCCTAGGAGACAAAGAAAACTTTAAAAGAGCCTTTTTTATTAGTTATGACTGGAAAGCAGGAAATTGGGAACCAGAGGATCACTGAATTTAGATCCTCACTGGTCACATGCATATCAAACCAGCTTGTGAGGCCGGCACTGTGACGTGGTGGGTTGACCACCACCTACAGCACTGGCATCCCACATGGATGCCAGTTCGAGTCCCAGATGCTCCACTTCCAATTCAGCTCCCTGCCAATGACCTGGGAAAGCAGCAGAAGGTGGCCAAAGTACCTGGGCCCCTGTACCTATATGGGAGACCCAGATGAAGTTCCTGGCTCCTGGCTTTGGCCTGACCCAGCCCTGGCTGTTGCGGCCATTTAGGGAGTGAACCAGTGAACAGAAGATCTCTCTCTCTCTCTCTCTCTCTCTCTCTCTCTCTGTGTGTGTGTGTGTGTGTGTGTGTCTGCCTGTCCCTCAGTGCAACTCTGCCTTTCATAAATATATCTTAAAAAAAAGAAAAGAAAAGAAACAGCTTGTTAATGCCAAGTCATTTAGCTTCAGGGCCTTCATCACTCCTCACTCCCCGTCTCACATGTGTTCTGGCTATGCCCCCCCCCCGACTCTGTGTCTCACATGTCTTCCCTTGAATGCCCTTGCCCTCTAGCTTTGGTGGGGTCCAGCCCCACGGGATGTTCAGAGAGGAGATTCGAAGGTGCAAACAAGGAGATCCTGCTAGCCCCTCCTCACCTTGCTGCAACCTAGTAGTGGTCACCTTCCTCTTCTGGGGCACAGTGCCTGTCACTCCTCTCCCACAGCTACAGCATTTCCCAGATCCTGAAACACCAAACCCACTTGGCTCTTGAGGCCCGGGGTGATACAGCCCCCCTGCTGCATGGAATTCCCAGCACAGCCTCATCAAACTTTGCTGCTTCCCCTAACCTTCTTAACCTTTATTAACAGTCCCTTCATTAAGCTCTTTTCAATTACCACCACTACAGTGAGAGCCCAATCCCGGTAAGCTTGCAAACTTAGACTATGCTATTGATACCAGAATGGTTCATTATTTAGGAGTCTTTTTTCTCCAGCTTTCAATCTGATGTTTGCATGGAGCTCTTCCAACACAGCATAAAATTGCAATGGAACACATGTTCAGCCCTACCAGACCCTAAAAGCAAGCATGGTAAATCACCCCCCAGTAAGCCATTCTTGAGCTGAGAGTGGACATCATCAAGGAAAAACAAAAGGTTATTATAAGCCCACATGGTTAAATTATACTTTCATGACTGAACACAACTGTAATCCATATTATTATTTTAAATTACACTATAAAAAGCAGTCATTCCTCGCCTTTCCAAAACATAGTGATAATATATTACCAAATTATCAAGGGTCCTTTATTAAAGCTCTTGAATTTGATTTATAATGCACGATGTAGCTTATCCTTGAGAAAGATCTACTAAAAGGTATACTTAGTCTTAAAGCCAGTGAAATAAAATCTCTCTCTAATCAGCTGCCAGAAAGCTTCCGCTTCGATGCTTTGTTGATACTGCTGTCAGCAGGACATTAAAAGCTTGAAGCTTTTTATGTTTGATCAAATACCAACATTATGCTGAAGCAGAAGTATTAATTCATAGAGAGAAGCTTCTAAAACCTCTGCAGTTCTCCTTCATCCCTCCTTCCCCCAACAAAAAGGTCACTTCAGATCAGATATTTGGGGACAAAAAAAGAGAGGGGCATTTTGTGAGGGTTTGAGATACACAAAACCACTCTAGAACTCAAGAGAGAAAAGTGCTAAAATATCCTTTTGTAAAATTGCCAGTCATATCTAAAAAAGGAGGAAGTCACTGGTGCTGGCAAATAAGGTGACCTGATTATTATTCTCATCTTATAATGAGGAATGGAGCACCAGAATGGGACAGATCTTCGCCCTGAACTTTCATCTAGTGTTTGGAGAATCCGATATCATTGTCAATCTGACCATAATACTACAGCTGCTTGTCAAATAAGATCTCTCAACAAAGAAATTGGAAAGCTCCAAGGTTAAATGGTGGGAAGAAGTCATTTTTTCCTACAACTTTAAAATTTTTGCTTTGATTCTGGGTCCTCTAAAAGAAAATTTTTATTATACTACAAGTTTCACAAAAAAATGGTCACAGGAAGAGACTGAATTTTAAGTGTGTCTTAGAAACCTGCAAGAAAGTGTCAGCAATTTAAACAATGCTCTCAGGAGATTATTTACAAAAAAGAACCCAAAATGTATACTGACATCTATGTGGTTGCTATAAATGCTAATTTTAATAATCTTTTATTTAGATCTCTCCTTCTCTTACGTACACAATACAGCAAAATGTAGAATTATTGCCCCCAGTAAAGCAATAGACACAATGCGATCTGTAAGATGCCCACCATCATTGTAACACTGTTAAGACATGTCAGACCCTAAAGAGATTATTTGATTTTTTAGAATACTATTGCAAAAATCTGAGAGTTAACACCATTGCTTCTAGCAGGTATACAGGGGAGAAGATCCTGGAAATTCCATTGCTGACCTGCAGAAGCTCACGTACGTTGCAGAAAAGGGTGGCATGCACAAGAAGGGTCATTTGCATGTCTCTGAAAATTGCACATCAGAGAGCTGAAGAAACAGAAGTTGTCCGCTTCTGATGCCCCAAATCCTTAGTGCCATAAACACGTGGACAATGCTTGGCACCGTATGAATAATAGCACCAGACCAGAGAGGAAACAGAATTGACCATAACATTATAACCAAACGTTATTCTTAATGAAATGTGGGATATGAGGAATATCCTTCTTTATGTTCCAGAATAGATTTTATATATATACATGTATGTATATGTATGTATGTGTAATGTGTATATATAACATATATGCATATATATAAAGGAGTGAGGTATGATATATATATATACATACACAAATCCATACCTCATGCCTTATTTTTTTACACTCTGCACTCCCAAGTCAAAAAAAATTATGTTCCTATAACTGATCATTTTCCTCGTCAATATTGACATGGCTTGAAATTTGGCACACAAGTATTCAGCAGTAGGTACCTTCTCTCAGGTTAAAGATTCTGGCTGGTCCATTTACAGAAGTTGCTGACATTTGGCATATATTTGGTCACCTATCATCTTTGAACCCTCTCCTGACAGGAAGCTCGCTTCCCAGCCTCTTCCGTGGCTCAGAAACAGGCATGTGACTGAATTTCCACCAGTGAGATATGTACAAGCGACACTTCCACTGGGAAACAAACATGCTCAAAGGTTGAATAATACCCCCAAGGAGACTGGGTCCTAATTTCCAGCATCTGCGAATGTTATATGATAAAGTCTTTGCAGGTATCATTAAATTCAGGGTGTTGAGACTGGGGAGGTTTTCCGGCATCATCCCAGTGGGTCCTACATACAATCATATGCATCCTTAGAACAGGAGGGCCTGAAGGGATTCTGTGTGTGTGTGTGTGTGTGTGTGTGTGTCTCTCTCTTTCTCTCTCTCACACACACGAGGAGGTGGCAATGTAAAGATGGAACACAAGGAGTTTTGAAGATGTTGCCCTAGTATGCAGCCACAAGCCAAGGAATGCCCATTACCCGCAGAAGCTGGGAGAGAGTGAGTGTGTTATCCCCTCCCCTACAGGCTCCCTGCCAACACCCTGGTTTTGGCCTAGAGATACCTGATTTTGGACTTCTGGCCTCAGAACAACAAGAGAATAAATTTCTGTTGTTTTAAGCCTCCAAGTCTGTGGTAATTTGCTGCATACTGCAAGTTAGTTCAAGCATGAAGAAGTAGGCCACACCCAGAGTCCATCTGGTGAGGGGGGCGGCAGACGTAAGCAGCTTCCACAAGCAGCAGCCACTGAGGGCCAGGACCACCTTCTGGGGCACACTGGCTTGCAGAGCCTGGGCCCCGAGGCTGTGTGACACTGCAGGGCTCTGGCACAATTCTTCCCTGGCTGTTGCTGTGTAGTCTCTTAGCCTCTCAACAATCTTGTAAACTCCCCACTACACGTCCATAAACTGCTTTTCAGCATGAACTAGGTTCAGTATTTTGTAGCTGAGAACCCTGACGAAAACCATCATTAAATTAGCATTCTCCTCAACACACTGAGCCATCCTCATTTACGGCAGATCCCATGTGGTGCATGCCCTCCTCCCCACACAGGTACGCACGGGAAATGCAGTGAAACTGAGACTAGGGGTGACCTCGGGGTGGAAAAGAAAAAGAGGTGAAGTCAGAAGCACATTCAATTCAAATCCAACAAACTGATCAAGTCTCTGTATTCAACCAAAATAACAATGCACAAAGCCCAGGCCCTGTCCTTAAGGAGACAAAATGAATACACTGAAGATTGCGGAGTATTGTAAATGAATCCTACATGGTTCGTGCTGTGGCATCTTGCCTATTGTTCAGTAAAAGAGCATGCCTCTTTCTAGGGACTTGCTACTCCAAGTGAGGTCCAGTGTTAACTACAGAGAAAGGCACTCCAATTAAAGAAAACACTCGGGGCTGGTGCTGTGGCATAGCAGGTAAAGCTGCCACCTGTAGTGCCAGCACCCCATATGGGTGCCGGTTGGAGATCTGGCTGGTCCACTTCCAATCCAGCTCTCTGCTATGGCCTGGAAAAGCATTAGAAGATGGGCTAAGACCTTGGGCCCCTGCACCTGTGTAGGAGACCTGGAGGAGGGTCCTGGCTCCTGGCTTCAGATCGGCGCAGCTGCAGCCGTAGCGGCCAATTGGGGAGTGAACCAGCAAATGGCAGACCTCTCTCTCTCTCTCTCTCTCTTTGTGTGTGTGTGTGTGTGTGTAACTCTTTCAAATATGTAAATAAATCTTTAAAAAAAGAAAATTCCCTAAGCAAAGGCATGAAGGTGAGAAAGCTTGGAACACAATCAGGCATCATGAAGTGTTTAAGACCCCTACATACAGGCCAAATAAAAGGTTAGGATTAGACTGTGAGGGTCAAGTCTGAGAACCCCCACTTTAGGCTGAGACACTGAAGGTACATGAGGGGGCGGGAGGAAGGATTATTCCCCAGAACTGTGTTTCAGGGAAATTCCATCTGACCACATGTGTTGTCAAGTAGGTTCAGGGGAATGACTACAGCCAGGAGCTCAGTAAAGAGCATACAACTATTGTTCATGCAAGATCTAACTGATGACGATATGAGAGAAAGAAATAGCAGGGACCAGGAAGGACAGGATAAACAAAATTTGGCAGTCTGTTCCACAATATAAAGGAGGGAGTGGATAGAGAAATGGAAAGTCTGGATATCCAGAAAGGGAGAAAGAGAAGCTTGGAAGAGAAGTAGATGTAGGAGCAAGATGGAAGCTGGTGAGTCAGAGTTCTAGTCTTGCTGATTTTGACGTCTGAAGGACATTCAGAGG
This sequence comes from Oryctolagus cuniculus, assembly GCF_964237555.1. NCBI lineage: Eukaryota > Metazoa > Chordata > Mammalia > Lagomorpha > Leporidae > Oryctolagus > Oryctolagus cuniculus. Next base: position 82,024,485 of record NC_091434.1, read on the forward strand.
ATGCCCCTTTGGAAATGTGAGGTTAAACCAGTGCTTCAGAGAGGCAGACCCTAGGGAAAGATTTGGGAGAAACTAACACAAACAGATAATTGATACCCAGGAAATAGATGAGCTTCCCCGCAGAAAGAGGGAGGATGGAGGGAAAAAACGACTCCAAGAAAAGACTTGCCAGGAATATCTTCTCTTCAGAGATGGAAGGTGAAGAAAAGAAAATGCACTAGCCAAGGATCTTAGGAGCAAGCCACGGAGCCCAGTTGGCTCAGCCAAGCAGAAAGCAGAGGCTTACTCACAGATAACTTAGAGCTGGAGAGCCAGGCTCAGAAAACAGGAGAAAACCACAGCAGGCAGGCAGCTGTGAGCTGGCCAAGTTCCAGCAGGCCACGGGTAACCTTTGATGACAACGCCAGCACAGCGCTGCCTGCAGAGGGCGCTCGGGGGCCCAGGCGGAACTGGGATCTTCGTGAGAGGCTCCCGAAATGACTTCCTCCTGCCCCACGCGGGAGCCAGCCCTGGGGGAGGGGGGAGACACTGCCTCCACCCACGCACCATGAGTTCTGCTCTGCTCCCCGCCGCCACAGCCCCAACGACTTCCCCAAAACAGAACTCTGGAAACTGGCAAATATCTACTAAAGCGCGGAGGAAGGAAAGGCGGGGCAGAATCAGCGGTACAGCTCACGGGAGGGCAGCTCGAAGGGTCCACGTGGTCACCGTGTCAAACATCACCAAACACCTAAAAGGATGCCGACAAACCGGTCAGGGACCAGCCAGTGAAGTCCCCGGGGAACCTGAAGAGGAATAAAGTCTGTGTAGTGGAAAGAAAGTAGAAGCCAGAATTTGAGACAAATAAAAAGAGTAGAGAAGTCGAGTGAAGGGGCAACAGGAGAGCTGTAGCCAACCATTTCGAAGTGTGGAAGTGGAATAAAGGAGAGCAAGAAGGTTTCGTCAGGATAGGGAATGTGTGAGCATACTTCAGGCCAGTGGGCAGCAGTCTACAAGGGTGACTGAAAATCCCTGGGAAAAAAGTGAAATAAGATCCCAGAGGACATAGGAGATGTGGGGATCACGGAGGAGGTGGAGAGGAAGGGAGGTGTCAGGAAGAGAGAAGGGAAAGGGGACACAAAATCAGTGGTTCCTTTGGTTCCATGTAACTGCAAGACTGACGTCCTACGCAGGTATTATTCTGGAAACTCTGGGACATACAAGCGTGGGTAAGACAGGTCCTGAGCTAGTGCCCCATAGATTAGATGACCTTTAATGTTCGTTCATCCTCCAATATGCTAGAGCATTCATACTTGAATTGCAAATGTCAATGAATGAAAGAGGTGAGAATTTACTAAGATCAAGCAAGAAATAAATTACTATGCGAGTACAGGGTGGGAAGCAAATGCTTCCTGCTGGAAGGTTTCAAAGAGGAAGCTGAATCTAGGGACAGTGAACATTTGGAGGGCTTGCCAGGGAAAACAAAGGGTATCCATTATCTCACACACACCCACACACACACACTCACAGCGCATGTTAGAATAGATATTCCTGAATTCCATGGCTTTCCCAGAATCCGAATCCCTTGTTTGAGTTTCCTCCATCTATGAGGCAGAGCTATTACTCTGAACACCGAAGGTCAGATGTCAACTTTCACTGCCACCTCCAAGCCTAGAGCACAGGGGGGCGTGGCTTAGATTTATCTATCAGGCACATTCACCTGAGTGCAACAGTAGCAGTTGCTGTATCAGTTTTATGCCATGGTTTTGTCTGTGTCCCATCTACTGCTTAGATTCCTTCTCAGAGCCTGGTTCACTAGCCCTCCCAGCAATTACACAAACACTTAAAATTCTTTCCAACTTAGTTATGTTTTCTTTCTGTTGCTTGCAATGTAAAATCCTAACTGATACGGATGTGATAATCCTGACCAACAAAAACATGGTCATGGACAAGCTCAGGATCCAGCTTAATTGAAGAATTGAGGGAGTGCATTAGCCAAGGTTATTTCAGGAAAACAGAAAACTGCTAAGTGTGTCAAGTAAAAAGCGATTTAATATAGAAAATCAGGGGATTGCACACTCTGGAAAGTCCAGGGGAGCAAAGAGTCTATCCACCCTTAGAATTCAAGAAATTTAGAGTTGCATGGGTTATAGAAACCACTACGGGGATCTCTTTCTATACCACCAAAGGAAGTAATTCTCAGGAGGATGCCTGGGAATCTGGGGCACATCTCCCAGTGTCTGCCCTCTGTGCTTTCTCATGCACTTGCCCATAGCTGCATATGGAGAAAAACGGCACCTCCTCTCCCACGCTGCAAATCTCGCACCGGTGTCCCTCACTGAAGGAGTCTACACTGAAACTCTACTCACAAGGGAGACTAAAATATGTAATTTGCAAATTCCAGGTCCTGCCATAAAAGGGAAAGTTTGCAAAGATGACCACTGGGAAGATGGGAGACTATTGTTCTCCTTCTGAAGGTTAAAATGTCTGGATCCAACTCTCTTGTTTCCTTCCATTTCTTCACCCTCATGCCCCCCCTGTCAGCCAACCCAGTAAGTTCATTGAGGCTTCCACTTCTTTCAGTCTATCAGTTCCCCCTCCATTTCTGGCAATCTTCCAACCATTGTCACATCAACCTCCTTGTCTTCCAACTATTGTCTCTCTATACCCTGTAACACACAAACATTGTATCGATCTACCTGTTTGGTTCTTAGGTTCAGGCTAGCAGGAAACACTAAGTTCAAGAATCCTACACTTTGGCCGCCAGTAATTTACAGCCTCTAACAGATCCCAAGTGAGGTACAGCTCCCATTCCCACAGCTACAATTTGAAGCCTAATAATACTCCTAGCAACTTAGCTCATCTCCTCCCCTTCCCACACATTTGCTAAGCAGTGGCCTTGTCTCCTAAAACACAGCAAAAATAGCAGGAACTTGGAATTTCCCACGTCTTTCTTCTCCAATTCATCACCTCCCATTAAACCTGCATATTTAGCCTGTTTCTAATCTGGGCACTTTCCTAATCCTCCTGCCCCAGGCAGAATTGACCTGTGCTACAGGTCCTTAAGGACCTTCTTAGCATTTATCATTTCTCTTGCCTAATTGCCTCAAGCTGTCTCTGCTGCCTCATTCCCTGCATCATAAAGAATGCAGCCCATTGTTAAATTTAACTTTATCTGTTCTTTAGGCAAGAGTCATCTTCTCTAAGTGTTGGGCCAGCACTATTTCATTAGGAGTTGTAGTTCTGTAGAATTTTGACAGGCAACAGGCATACAGTCCAAAAAAAAAAAAAAAAATACAAACAAAACTAATAAGAGCATAACAAATCAAGTTTGAATCACAAAACAATGAACAGGGTTATAACCTATTAACAGGTGTATTGCAGGTTTAGGTTGACTATTTGCATAAGTGCAGCAAGAAAAGTAATTTATCATAGAGTAATCATAGATTTTAAGAAAACTCTCAAGGTTAGGAAGCCAAACCAAGGTTGATTTTATAGAATTTTACCTGTAGTTCCTAATCTTTTGAAGTTTAAGGGCCTACTCAGAAGTGACTATTTACTTGTTATAAGACTGAGAATCCTTAAAGCTAGGCATTTAGCCTATATTTTTTAAATATGCCATGTTTTCCATTGTATCCTATTATGAAGAAAACAAATTTCTACTGGACTCGCGTAAACACATTGCCATTGAAAACAAAGATACTAAACAGTTTTTTTGAATTTTGGAGAAAGTAGGGAAAAGAAGATAAATGTTTCTATCTTTGCTTACAAAAGTATACTTTACTGAAGTGTTATAAACCATAGAAATCTCAGGGGAAAAAAAGTTTTTCTTTTTAATCTTAGAAGACAGAAACATCTAACTATAGACTGAACAATAAAATAAAAGACATAGAAACTATCAAGTTTTTTTAAGTTTATTTTATTTATTGGAAAGAGTGTTACAAAGAGAGGTAGAGACACAGAGAGAGGTCTCCATCCACTGGTTCACTCCCCACATGGCTGCAATGGCCAGAGCTGTGTCAATGGAAGCCAGGAGCCAGGAGCTTCTTCTGGGTCTCCCACGAGGGTGCAGGGGCCCAAGTACTTGGGCCACGTTCTGCTGTTTTCCTAGGCCATAGCAGAGAGCTGGATGAGAAGAGGAGCAGCTGGGACTAGAACCTGTGCCCATATGGGATGCTGGCGCTTCAGGCCAGGGCTTTAACCCGCTGCGTCACAGCAACGGCCCTGAAACTGTTACCGGTGAATGGCAGGGTTCTTGTCTTCACACAAGAAAGAATTCGGGCATGAGACAGAGAGTAGTGGAAAGTAAAAAAGCAAGGTTTATCAGGGTAGTGACATCCGTAAGAACGGATGGACACCTCTCCAGACAGAACCTGAGAGAGAGTGCCCAGTCGCTTGGACTAGGGGAGAGCGGGGCTACATGGTTGAGTGGAGAGATTACACCTGGGCAGGCCAGGTGGGTGGCTCAGCAGAGAGGCAGAGGTTGAGGTCGGGAGTTTTGAAGGAGATGGGTCTTTGTCTTCTCACATCTCCTCCTGAAACAAAAGACTTTATGGGTGTAAATACTAGAAACTCCTATCTGAGTTTTCCCCCAGAAGTTATCAGACAGGAGGAAGCCTAGCTGGCACCGCCCTAGGTTTAGAAGAAGAGTGAGCAAGACCCCCTGGAGGATCGGGATCCCAGCAGGGTATCTGAAATGCAGATACTGGGCTGCATCTGGAAGATTATCAGGCAGAAGGGGCAGGGACCCCCACCTGGCAGCTTATCAGGTAGAAGGAGGAGGGCAGGATGCAAATACTGGGCTGCCCTGAAAGGTTATTGGGATGACTTTGAGATGCATATGCTGGACCCAAATGTCTCCTTAGTCCTTTCTCACACACACATAAGCTCATATCTGACTTCCTACCTAACAAAACCATCAAGCATTATCAGTTCATTCAGTTTCATGTAATTCTTGTATTGTTTGATCTCCATTAGCAGTTTTATGAATCCACCAGTTTCTTTATAAGGATACAGGAATGTTCATTTAGTCTACTGATCTTAAAGTTATCAGGAACTTGTATATTTAAGAATACTTGTTAGGGGCTGGCATTGTAGCACAACAGGCTAAGTTGCTACTAGCAATCAGAGTGCCAGTTCATGTACTAGCTGCTAATGTTCCTGGGAAGACAGCAGGAGATGGCCTAAGTATTTGGGCCCCTGCCACACATGTGGAAGACCAGGATGGAGTTCCTGGCTGTTGCAGTTACGATGGAAGTAAATCAATGGATGGAGGCTCTCCCCTCCATACACTCTCATTCTCTCTCTCTCTCTCTCTCTCTCTCTCCCTCTGTTGCTCTGCCTTTCAAATAAATAAATAATTCTTTTTAAAAAGAATACTTGTTAGAATCTTTTTCATAAATCAGATTATAAATATTTTTAGAGAAGAATAAGAATCCTAAGTAACAAAAAATTTAGGATAGTTATGATTAAAATAACTATGGTAAGAGCTCCACAATTGACACAGAAATTTAGGTCTTTTCGTTGTAAATGGCATTCTAGAAAGCACCTTGTGCTCTTTTATGAAGTGATTCCATCCTTGCAGGCTTCTGGACCTGTGAAGGGAGGGCAGCCTCAAAGATCTCTCAAATGCTCTGGGCTTTTTTTTTTCTTTTTTCCAATTATGTATCAGTCATAACTGATAGTGTTAGATGAGGGCTGCCAGACTTTTATAAACTTTTTACATAATCCCTAGACTATTTATATCAGTAACATATCTGTAGCAACATATCTGTAGATAAACATAACAAAAAAATGTTTAGCCTTATTTCACAATTTGACAATGCTTCCCATACTATCCAAATAAGCCTAATTAACTATTATTTCTACAAGATGAGCAGTATATCTTTTGAAGATAGTCAGGGGCCCAGCTGGAACTCTCAAAGCGTACAAAAATGGGGAGGGAATCAATTTAGAATTCTGATCCTTAGACAGCCTGCCCAAAGATATCAAAAAGTTTAAAACAGCTGGTGAAAATAAGAGCCCACATCGTGGTGAAATAGTGCTTCTGTATTTAATTTAGAAGATTTACCTAGAGTTATAGAATTAGCCAATTATAAAATGCTCATTTAAAACATTTAAAAATAAATGTGTTACTAAGAATCAGATTTTTCAAGCAACCACACCTAAGAAAGCAGGCATTTAGCCTAGCCTTTAAGACACCCTTGCCCCACATCAGAGGGCCTGAGTTTGATTCCAAGCTCTGGACCCTGATTCCAGCTTCCCGCCAATGCAGACCCTGGGCAGCAGTGCTGATGGCTCAGGTATTGGATTCCTGCATGGATTTTGTCCTTGGTTCTTGGGTCTAGATCCAGCCTAGCCCAGCTGATGTGGGCATTTGGGGATTGAACCAGTGGGTGAGAGTGCTTTCTCTCTCTCTCTCTCTCTCTCTCTCTCTATGCCTCTCGAATAAATTTTTAAAAATTTAAAACCAATAAAGAAAGCAAAAAACACAAGAGAGTAACTTGACACACATAAAATCTTGGTTTCCCTGGTCAGTTACCAAAGAGTAAAAAAAGTATTTTAAAGAAACCCATAGCATAATTAGTACTTGTTTTAGATGAATGCAATTTTAATTTTAATTAAATTCAGATAGAAATATATCAGCATCTTAAGTCATTTAGGTGTAACTGTTAATTTAAATTGGGTAAAGGCAAATAAATAAATGCGTCTAAATGTAAACTTTCATATATTCAGCACGTTATATTCTATAAAAAACTATTGGGTTGGCCGGCACCGCAGCTCAATAGGCTAATCCTCCACCTGCGGCGCCAGCACCCCGGGTTCTAGTCCCGATTGGGGAGCCAGATTCTGTCCGGGTTACTCCTCTTCCAGGCCAGCTCTCTGCTGTGGCCAGGGAGTGCAGTGGAGGATGGCCCAAGTCCTTGGGCCCTGCACCCGCATGGGAGACAAGGAGAAGCACCTGGCTCCTGGCTTCGGATCAGCGCACCCGCTGGCCGCAGCGGCCATTGGAGGGTGAACCATCAGCAAAGGAAGACCTTTTTCTCTGTCTCTCTCTCTCTCACTGTCCACTCTGCCTGTCAAAAAAAAAAAAAAAAAAAAAAAAAAAAAAAAAAAAAAAACTATTAGGTTAGTTTATAAACTGTCTATGAAAATAGTTCAACACTGTTTAAAGTAACTCAGGCTGAAATTTAATGTGTTACCTTAATCTTACTCTGGAGATTTTTAACAGGTTATTTCAAAATGTAAATCAAGGACAGTGGCAGATGGAAAACATCACAAATATACTAATCTATTTCTCTTTGACATAAAATTAAAATCCGATTCTCTGTTAAAGCAATGTGTTAAAGTAATCTATTATGTTCTCTTGATGTCTGTTAAATTCTAATTGTTTAAAAACAGCTGAGTTTTTATTAAGAGCTATGGGTTATTTAAATATGTGCTTATAATCACCTTGTAACGAGGATCAAACTTGGTCTATATTATGTCATGGTGTTAAGAAATCTTATTTCAACCAGATGGTTTGGATTTTGAGCCTCCTAGGCATTCTTGACAGGCATTCAAAAAATCAAAAATCAAAGTTTCAAACAATTTGGACTCTGAAATTTCCAGTAAATTTTGGACTTCAGTTTTTCCAGTTGGGGCCCAGCTGAAAAAATCGAAGGACCTATGTTTCTCATCTTGTAGAGACACCAACTAATCAGCCATTTGGATTATATTAGAAGTACTGTCAAGATGTGAAGTGGCGCTAAATTTTAAGTTTCTATAATATAAAATGCTATTAATACAAATGTCTGAGAATTAAAAAGTCTAATGATCTTGTGTTACTAGACACGATACTTATCTTAATGAGAAAGCCCCTGAGACCTAAAGGGTTAAATGCTTTGTAAAATCCTACAGGTGCTTTCAAAAATACTGTGTGAAGTAAGCAAGTGCCTCTTGTTGGTTAATGAGTTTATAATTTTAAACGTGACAACTTAAAGTCTTTTGTCATCCACAGTTTTATATATAATTTGCTGCTCATAAACTAAAGCACTGTTGGTTCTGTGTTTAGCTGTCCTCCTATAGGATCCAATGGACTTTTTCCAGCCACATCTATTGTATTCAGTATTTTGGGATGATTCTGTAAACAGATGAAGCCAATAATGTATTAAAGGTACCAACTGAGAGAAAGTGTGGTTAACAGGCTACTAAGAACAGAAAGTAATTCGAATCCACTGGTAATTTACAAAAAGGAGTTATATTTTTTTAAAAAGCTATTATTGAAACTGCTGTATTGTTCTGTTATGTTATATGTGTATACATATTGTATGTCTACATGGGAAAATTTATTAAGAGTTTTATTTTAATTGGCTTATAGATAAAAGATTGCTTATCAATTTAAACTGCTAAAATTAATCAAAGATACATTTTGATTCGTGTGACCTAAATCTCTATCATATGTTTTAAACTTGTCGGTAGAAAGAAACTAAAAACATTTTATATGCTTGTGCTTAAGTTTGCTAGTTAAACAAGCTACACCATGTTAGATATTTAAGAGATGTTTCCAAATATGCGTAGTCTTAAAATTTATAGAAGGCACTGGACCTTCTGGTAAATGTTTTCTTAAATTGTTATCCAATGGTTAAAACTGTTTGCTAAGTTTTCATTTGATATTGCTATTGTCAGTAAGCAATCTGGACTGGCACCCCCATTTCTCTAGTCTAAGCCCAACTTGTTCATTCATTTCTCCATTCTCTTCGAGGTAGGAAACTAATTCTATTATAAAGGAATCTCCAAGATGCAAAATTTGATTTTTAGATCTTATAAAAGAGATGGCTAACATTTTTATGTAATAGCATAGCCAAAAGAAGAGCTTAGATTATAATTTCATAGCTAGATTTACTTCGCCATCAGCAAAGTAAACAGTAAATAGAAAAGACCTCCCTTTCAGGCCAAAGGAAAAGTAAGTTTTAAAATAAGGACATAGCTTTCCTAATGGGCATTGTCTACCTCAGAAAAACTACTACAGAACATGCCTGTGACTATAGACTTCTAGTTTAGGCCACAAAGATTAGAGGTGGGACTTGAGCACCCCCTTGACTTGCATCCTCTGGTCTGCTTTAACAAAAACCAGGAGGAAAAGAAAGCTAGGCATCAGAAATGTAGAGATAGGTGGCAGGCCTATTAAAGGCAGCTTTGTACAGTGATCTGCCCTCAAGGAGACCCAGCAGGCCAGTCTACTGCAGTGGCTTTCGATGTGGTAAGCCTGGGCTTCAGCAGAAGTCAGCTTATGAAGAGCCCTGGCAGCTCTGCCAGCCAAGAGTTGGATCACCGGAAATGGACCTGCCCTGGAGTAGAATGATGCCCAGGTCAGAGCCACAGATCTTGCTGGCTCCATGCTGAAAAGCCCTTCACTCAGCCCAGCTTCCTAAGTGACCACCGCAGCTGAGGTAATGGCCAAGCAGGGTCAGTAACATTGCAGGCAGAACTGTAAATTTCCTGTTAGAGATGCCACCTGCTTTACCTGGCCAGCTCTCCTCCTAGGCCAGCTGGGTAATGGAAGTCAACAGGGTGCCTTCCCAAGGAGGTTCACACCTCCCTTAGGATGTACCCCATGTGAAGTGATAAATAAGTCTGAGCCTTATAATTTACAAGGCCTCAAAGCCCACCAGATCATTATCAGGCCCCTTCTGTCAAGTTCTATTTGCCTCTCAGTCAGAAAACTAGTTATAACTTAGATAACACCTTTTTTAGGTCCTCTAATAAAAACTCTGTCCTTTGTACCTTGCCCACTTGGGCCTCATTCCTTTGTAATCATTGCCTCTACTCTACCACCAATGGCTCTACTCCCAACCTGTGTGTACCGAGGGTCCTCTCCCACACTTAATGTTGTATGACTGTTCAGGATTTCTCTACAGACAAACCCCTCTACCTGCAAAAGTTGAGTGGCCTTTTTCCCAGTCTTGGCTGGAATCAGCTTTAAACCACATCCATCAAACTGTCCCCACAAGGGTCCATAGACCCCCCCCCATTTCCTCTCCTCTATGAAATCCTCTCATTACCTGGTTAATGCTACTCTTAGGATCATTGGTTACTGTTCTCACCCTGTCTTTTATACTACAATGTCTGTTTAAGTGCTTCCAGCAGGTGATAATGGAACAAAGCAAGGACTTCAGCAACCAGGCCGTCAACCAAATGCTGCTACAAAAATATACTCAGCTCCCCACCCAGGAGACAGTGGCTTGAGACATCGCCCCAAGCCAGCAAAGAGTACCTCATCACCCCATGTCAGCAGGAAGTAGCTCTAAAGACAGATCACCATCCGTCTACCCCTCCTGGACTTTTGGGACTAATGTAATCCCAAACAAATCCTGTTTTATAAAAAACAAAAGGGGGAAATGTTAGGAAACTGGGGCAGTTTTATCTACGGCAGGATCTACACCCTGATTTACACCCCAAGCTCTAGCCCCCTCCACCACTGCTGGAAGCCAGGTGGCCACATGGCCCAGCCTCTGTGGTCAAGCTCCACCCCCATCCTAATGGGATTCGCTGCTCCTGCTTCCCTGCCCGCCCTCAGGCAAAGCTTTAAAAGGACCTGTTCCTGAACACATGGCTCTCTTGGCTCTCTCTCTTGGCTTTCCTCTCCTGCTCCCTGCTCTCCTCTCATCTCCCTTCTCTCTGCTCTATCTTCTCTTCTCACTATCTCCTCTCCTCTGGCTCTCTCTTTCTTATATTCTCTCTCTCTCTCTTTTTCCTTCGCCGCCCCACCCCTCCGGTCTGTTGGGTGTTCCCCAATAAACTCTTTCCTTTAAAAAAAAAAACAAAAAAAAACCCATAAGCAATTTTAAAATCATGGCCAGAGTGAACACATGTACAAAAATTTTACATAGAATTATAACTTAGTAACTCTAATGCAGTCTTAAATGTGTTATATACCAACAATTTATAAAAACATATTAATAGATCCAAACGCTACCTTTTTTTTAACTTTTATTTAATGAATATAAATTTCCAAAGTACAGAATATTGATTACAATGGCTTCCCCCCCATAACGTCCCTCCAACCCGCAACCCTCCCCTTATCCACTCCCTCTCCCCTTCCATTCATATCAAGATTCATTTTCAATTCTCTTTATATACAGAAGATCAATTTAGTATATATTAAGTAAAGATTTCAACAGTTTGCACCCACACAGAAACACAAAGTGAAAAATACTGTTTGAGTACTAGTTATAGCATTAAGTCACAATGTACAGCACATTAAGGACAGAGATCCTACATGAGGAGTAAGTGCACAGTGACTCCTGTTGTTGACTTAACAAATTGACACTCTTGTTTATGGCATCAGTAATCACCCTAGGCTCTTGTCATGAGTTGCCAAGGCTATGGAAGCTTTTTGAGTTCATAGTCAAAGTGGAAGTTCTCTCCTCCCTTCAGAGAAAGGTACCTCCTTCATTGATGACCTGTTCTTTCCACTGGGATCTCACTCACAGAGATCTTTCATTTAGGTGGTGTTTTTTTTTTTTTTTTTTTTTTTTTGCCAGAGTGTCTTGGCTTTCCATGCCTCAAATACTCTCATGGGCTTTTCAGCTGGATCCGAATGCCTTAAGGGCTGATTCTGTAGCCAGAGTGCTGTTTAGGACATCAGCCATTCTATGAGTCTGCTGTGTATCCTGCTTCCCATGTTGGATTATTCTCTCCCTTTTTTTTATTCTATCAGGTAGTATTTTCAGACACTAGTCTTGTTTATGTGATCCCTTTGACTCTTAGTCCTATCATGATCAATTGTGAACAGAAATTGATCACTGGGACTAGCGAGATGGCATTGGTATATGCAACCTTGATGGGACTGAATTGGAATCCCCTGGTATGTTTCTAACTCTGCCATTTGGGGCAAGTCAGATTGAGCATGTCACAAATTGTACCTCTCCTCCCTTTTTTATTCCCACTCTTATATTTAACAGGGATCGCTTTTCAGTTAACTTTCAACATTTAAGAATAACTGTGTATTGATTACAGAATTCAACCACTGAATGCTACCTTTTTATAGACTTTAAGAAGCCAATGTTTTTTGTGTGTTTTTTTAACTTTTATTTAATGAATATAAATTTCCAAAGTACAGAATATTGATTACAATGGCTTCCCCCCCATAACGTCCCTCCAACCCGCAACCCTCCCCTTATCCACTCCCTCTCCCCTTCCATTCATATCAAGATTCATTTTCGATTCTCTTTATATACAGAAGATCAGTTTAGCATACATTAAGTAAAGAGTTCAACAGTTTGCTCCCACACAGAAACATAAAGTGAAAAATACTGTTTGAGTACTAGTTATAGCATTAGATCTCAATGTACAGCACACTAAGGACAAAGATCCTACATGAGGAGTAAGTGCACAGTGACTCCTGTTGTTGACTTAACAAATTGACACTCTTGTTTATGGCATCAGTAATCACCCTAGGCTCTTGTCATGAGTTGCCAAGGCTATGGAAGCCCCCTGAGTTCACTGACTCTGATCATTTTTAGACAAGGCCATGGTCAAAGTGGAAGTTCTCTCCTCCCTTCAGAGAAAGGTACCTCCTTCTTTGAAGACCTGTTCTTTCCACTGGGATCTCACTCATGGAGATCTTTCATTTAGTTTTTTTTCTCCCCCAGAGTGTCTTGGCTTTCCATGCCTGAAATACTCTCATGGGCATTTCAGCCGGATCCGCATGCCTTAAGGGCTGATTATGAGGCCAGAGTGCTATTAGTACATTTGCCATTCTATGGGTCTGCTGTGTATCTCACTTCCCATGTTGGATCATTCTCTCCCTTTTTGATTCTATCAGCTAGTATTTGCAGACACTATTCTTGTTTATGTGATCCCTTTGGTTCTTAGTCCTGTCATTACGATCAATTATGAACAGAAATTGATCACTGGGACTAGTGAGATGGCATTGGTACATGCCACCTCGATGGGATTGAATTCGAATCCCCTGGTATGTTTCTAACTCTACTGTTTGAGGTAAGTCAGCTTGAGCATGTCCCGAATTGCACATCTCTTCCCTCTCTTATTCCCACTCTTATATTTAACAGCGATCACTTTTCAGTTAAGGAAATTAAATTGGCAAACAAAAAAGCAGTCTGCACATTAATGTTTATTGCAGCTCAATTCATAATAGCTAAGACCTGGAATCAACCCAAATGCCCATCAACAGTAGACTGGATAAAGAAATTATGGGACATGTACTCTATAGAATACTATACAGCAGTCAAAAACAACGAAACCCAGTCATTTGCAACAAGATGGAGGAATTTGGAAAACATCATGCTGAGTGAATTAAGCCAGTCCCAAAGGGACAAATATCATATGTTCTCCCTGATTGGCGACAACTAACTGAGCACCAAAGGGGAAACTTGTTGAAGTGAAATGGACACTATGAGAAACAGTGACTTGATCAGCTCTTGTCCTGACGGTTGATGTACAATGTAATACTTTATCCATTTTAGTATTTTTTTTTGTTCTAGTACCATTGGTTGAACTCTGTAATTAACACACAATTATTCTTAGGTGTTTAAATTTTAACTGAAAAGTGATCCCTGTTAGGAATTTGGAAAACATTATGTTGAGTGAAATAAGCCAATCCCAAAGGGACAAATACCACTTGTTCTCCTTGATAGGTGACAACTAGCTGAGCACCAAAAAGGAAACCTGTTAAAGTGGAATGAACACTATGAGAAACGGTGACTTGATCAGCCCTCACCCTGACTGTTGATGAGCAGCTTAATGTGTTATCCCTCTTAGTATTTTTTTTTGTTTCTTCTACTTAGTACTTTTGGTTGAATACTGTAATCAATACACAATTCTTCTTAAGTGCTCAAACTTAACTGAAAAGAAGCCAATGTTTAGAAACATTTATCTCCTAGGCTGGTGCCGTGGCTCACTAGGCTAATCCTCCATCTTGCGGCACCAGCACACCGGGTTCTAGTCCTGGTCAGGGCACCGGATTCTGTCCCCGTTGCCCCTCTTCCAGGCCAGCTCTCTGCTGTGGCCAGGGAGTGCAGTGGAGGATGGCCCAAGTCCTTGGGCCCTGCACCCCATGGGAGACCAGGAGAAGTACCTGGCTCCTGCCATCAGATCAGTGTGGTGCGCCGGGCGTGGTGTGTCAGCCACAGCGCGCTGGCTGCGGCGGCCATTGGAGGGTGAACCAATGGCAAAGGAAGACCTTTCTCTCTGTCTCTCTCTCTCACTGTCCACTCTGCCTGTCAAAAAAAAAAAAAAAAAAAAAAAAAAAAAAAAGAAAAGAAAAGAAAAGAAACATTTATCTCCTTTATATTTACTTATTTTAACAAATACATTTAGATTACTTATGAAAACTGAGATATTAGCTTAATTTATTTTAAAAGGAAAAATCCCAGAAATTGGCATTTCATGCAGTGCTTAAGACATCCCTCGGGACAACCACATCAGCGTGCCTGGATTCAAGCTGGGACTTAGCAGGGCTCTGCTTCCTCCTACTGCAGATGATGGGTCAGATATTTGTGTTCCTGCCACCTACAAGGAAACGTGGATTGAATTCTGAGCTCTTGTCTTCAGCCTAGTCCAGCACTCGCTGCTGCGGACATTTGGGCAACCAACTAGTTGATGGAAGACTTTGTCTCTGTCTCTCTCTGTCTCCCTGCCTTTCAAATAAAATTAAAGTCAATAAAAATTTTATATGAGAAAAAACCCTAAAAGCTAAATTGTTGCACTGTATATGCAGGAAGCAATGGCCACTATAGTGTACTTTTATCTTCATTATTTGTTTTAGGTCAAAACTATATTTTTATGATTTTAAATATCTAACAGAGGTAAGTACAATTTTGCTTGACTTGCAAACTCAGAAACAAATCTATGTTAACAATTTTGGAAACAATTTTACTTTGTTTTTACTGACTAGTTTAAAACAGCTTATTTATCAAAGATATACTTAAATCACATGAAACAAAAGGCAGTTGAGTTAATTTAACAGTTTTTACTTATGTGAGAACTCATTTATCTGAGTTTCAGACTAAAATGATTAGTGAATTTTGGATATTTCAAATTCATCAAATCAAAAAAAAAAAAAAAAAAGAATTGATCTCTTCTTAACTCTTCCCTCCTCCTGAACCTCTTATCGTGCCAACTGGGATCATCACCTGCCAGTTGCCCTTCTCTCAAATCCCACTTTACACTTCTGGATATTATACCTTTCAATAGCTCTACAATATGTCACCTGCTCTCCTTACCTACCACTCCTGTCCTAATTTTGGCCCTGACTGAAACAGAAAATATGTTATGTTAAAGGCCAATAGCACAATCTACAATGTAAAATTAAAATGAAAAGATAATTTGCATAATTAATGTATCATGCTAGAATTACTGAGATCAACAAAATGGTCCAAAACAAAGACATCTGCTGTAAGGGGCATGAGCCAGGACTCAATACAATATTGTTTTAAGCTGATAATTACCTGGGATGCTGAACTGATTTTTTTTTAATCTCATAATTTGGTATCTAGTGACTTAAGTATCTGGCTGTTAGAGAAAATCCCATTACTACTTGGCACACAATTTCAGACTGGATTGATTAACCATGAAATGAATGCAAGTGATTTGCACAGTTTAAATATGCACTTAATAGTTTAAATATGAGATGACATTGACAGCTTTCCAAATAGTGCTGATATTCTAATAGAGCAATTCAGCAACACACATCAGGATAATTCTTACATATTACCATTTTACCATCCCATTTTTTCCTTTATACTTCCAGGATTTTCCATTTTTATCTTAACTGTATTCCTAAATTCTTCATTCTGACAACTTTCAGGAACCATAAACCATGGAAGATAAAAGTTAAATTACAAAGACCATCAAGAGATTGATGATTTGATTCTCCTCTTCTAACACTTACAATGAGAATGGAGACAATTTAATTGGAAGGTGCAATAAAACTCAATAACACAGCATACAATTTGAGAAAAATGCAAAGAATCTCAACTGTGGGGCCGGTGTTGTGGCATAGTAGGTAAAGCCCTGGCTGCAGTTCTGGCATCCCATATGTGTGCCAACTTAAGTCAGGCTGCTCCATTTCCAATCCAGCTTCCTGTTAATGTGCCTGGGAAAGCAGCAGAAGATGGCCCAAGTCCTGGGCCCCTGCACCCATGTGGGAGACCCAGAAGAAGCTCCAGGCTCCTGGCTTCTGGAGCCCAGCTCTGGCCATTGCCGGACATATGGGGAGTAAAACAGTGATGGAAGACCTCTCTCTCTCTTTCTCTGCCTCTCTGTAACTCTGCCTTTCAAATAAATAAATAAATAAATCTTTTTTTTTTTAAAAAGGGTCTCAATTGTACATGGATTGATAATTATTAAAATGAGAAGTTTCTTTAGAATCATTGGGTCTTATTGCATTATAAGTACGTTACATTCCTAATCCTTTCAATAGCAGTTTATTATATTCTATGTCTTGAAAAGATCTTCCTTATCTTTTCTTTCCCTTCTATCCACATCTCCTGCTTAACAGTTGTTAAACTTTCCCTATCAACTTTAAATTTGTCCACAACAGCCAGAGCCATCTTATTGTCTTCTAAAAATGTAAATCTGATATGAAATGTAAAGCCACTGTTTTGTGTCTTCATGACATCATAAATGCAGTTCCCATTACTGGAAGGGCCTTTATCCAACAGGGCAAACCCCTCATCCCTCAGTGTCAATATACTACCCCATTGCCGCCTACTCTGGAATATCCCCTATGACTGCCCTGAGCAAAAATTAGTTACCCCCTCCTTTAAGCTATGATCCTGGCTCTAACAAGTCTCTATTGTTGCACTGACTCCTACCCATCCATAAATGCTCTTTCACATGCCTCATTTCCCATTAACTCCAGAGCTATTTGAAGAGAGGGACCATTTCTTGTCCATTTCTTCTATCTTCAATTTCAAGTTTAATATATAACAATAACAATATCAGTTATTACACACTTAAAGTATATTTCAGATAGTGATCAAAACACTTCCTTCATTTAATACTCACAATAACCTTATGAAGTAGACATTATTATTAGCCCTATTTTGTATATAAGAAAAACAAGACAGAATACATGCTCAGTAAATGCTAATAAATATTGTAAAAAATCAAATGTATTCATTCATCATGACTTCTAAGTGCCCAGATACTATTACAACTGGTAGTTGATATCTTGGTGCAGGTAAGGTGTATGAAATGACATGAAACAGCTTTTTGGTTTGGAAGGAGCTAGATTATCTGCCATCTGGAAGCTCTATATATACTAGGCTTCAAGATTAAGTGCTTTGTTTTTGTTCTTATTTTTGTCTTCATGTGTCGTACTGGTTTTGCAAACCACTTCTCCCTCCCTAATCTCATTTAAATCTGACCATTTTCTACATGAATGGTTAGCCTAGTTCTATTTGTACATTTCATTAAAAGGTCAGACACAGAGATAAGGTTCCTAGGCCTGAGGAGAAAAAACGTCTACCTCAATACACTAAGTGGGCTAATTAAAAGTTTACCTGGTTAGTCCTCTCTCCAGCAAGTCACATATAGAAGGGCACATTTGAGAGTTATCCTGGATTACAATACATAGTTGCCCTATAGAACCATAGTTTGGGGGCTGATGCTGTGGTGTAGCCAGTAGAGCTGCTGCTCATGGCGCTGACATCCCATATGGGCACTGGTTTGAGTTCCAGCTGCTCCACTTCCGATCCAGATCCCTGATAATGTGCCTGGGAAAGCAGCAGAAGACAGCTCAGGTACTTGGGCCCTTGCACCCACATGAGAGACCCAGAAGAGGCTCCTGGCTCCTGGCTTTGGGCCAACCCAGCTCTGGCCATTGTGGCCATTCAGGAAATAAACCAGCAAATGGAAGATTTCTCTCTCTGTCTCTGTCTCTGACTCTTTCTCTGAAATTCTGCCTTTTGAATAAATAAGTCTAAAAAAAAAGTACCATAGTTTTTGCTACAACATCACATATAAGCACATGAACTTAGATTAACTAACACGGATTATTAATATAAAGCATTTGCATTTCAACAACTCTTATTAATATGCTGAATGTAAATGCATAATGAATGGGACAATTGCAGAGGAGGTTGAGAGGCTGAGGTACTTGCCGTCCAAGGATTAGTGCCAAGTCATGGTTTTGTAAGCAACTACCTACGGCCCAAATGAAACTGGCTCTACCAGTGAGATAGAGGAAATGTTACAAGCACCTTCATCTTCTAGATTAACTTCATCAAAGATATCCATTAAAACTCAATGAAAATCACAGAAGGCTGAGTTCAGTAATAGTCCAGTCAGTCCTCCCAAGCAGAATCCATCAATGCATATGCACAGGTAAGGAAGAGAGAAAACACAAAGAAACAGAATAATGAAGTAGTTGAATCCAACCAGTTTTGGAGGGGATAGTAGTGCCTGTTGACCTTCATTTGGTCATTGCAAAAAGCCATGATAGAATAAGTAAAGACCGCTTTCCACGGGAAGTGAAATCACACAACTCACTCAGACACACAGGACTGCGCACTTTTTCTTCTATTCTATTCTATTTTGTTATTTTCAACTCCCTCTGCTTCTTCTTGTCCCTGGATCCTACTCCATCATGAATTCTTACTAATTCTCTGTATATCTCATATCTAGAATCCCTAAGAGAGAGGATCTGTTTAGTTTCATTCATCACAATAGACGCTGCTGAGTGACATCTCATACTGGGCCTGTAGAACCTAATGGAAAATTCTGTGCAGATCCCCATTGATTGCTGTGCCCTTTTCCTCTGGTATGCTTTCACTCGCAACAACCAGCAAATGCAGCTCTTTGTTGGAAGGTTGCCTTCAGGTAGCATGAGGCCACCTTTCTCTGTATGCAGAGAGCAGACAGTGCCTGGAAATTTCTATGCCCCAGGTTCAACCCTTAGCCAATGATTGACAGGTATGGAAATATACATACTCTCAGTTCCATTAGCCCTTTTGGGATTGGTTGTAATGCAAACCATTTCTCTTTAAACCCAACCTTTCAGAATTGAGACAAAATTACCTTCTGTGAGGTTTCACTTGAGGTCCCACCTGTGTTAGTCTCACTTTTCTTCCTTGTCCATGTCACCCTCTACTCATTCCTGGGAAAACTTCCTGCCTCAAGGAGCCCTTTGTCGGTAATACAAACTCCCTAGGCTTTATTTGTGAATTCTCTTCACCAGTGTATTTTCACACAAATCCTCCTCTGGGGAACTCATCTCAGAAAAGGCTATTCCAGATTTTTACTAAACAGCTTAGACACTGTCTTTAAGATGGGGGCCCATCCCTGATCCCATCAGCAATGATTAGGGCTGCAGGCTTGTGCAGAACAGAGCATCATTCTGACATGCACAATGAATGTGTTAATTTGTGATGCAGGTTCTTGTGCCTGACTAATATCATGTGCACACAGGAACAGAGTTTATTTGGCAGTGAGGGAATCAATACAATTCACACATGACCATGAACTGCCCCACGACATGACTGGGCCAAAGAACTGCCGGTAAAACAAGAGAGAAAAACAAAACAAAACTGTACCTATAACTTGGAAGGTCCATCCGCGAGTGGGAGAACGGAAGAGTAGGGAGGCCCCTCTGAGGCTGCTCCACAATATAAAGAGCACACACAATAACGAGATGTCCAACTGTGTTCTGCAGTGGAAAGAGAAATGAGAGCAGCACATTTAAGCAGGATCCGTGGTGGAAAGAGAGCTGTCTCCCCTTCCACCTCTTTTTATAAGAAAGAGGGTAGTATCTCAATTGGATATAGAAACAGGGTGGGGTCCTAGCATGTGCCCTTGTCTAGGAAATGACCAGTGCATCCTGGGAAAGTGGGTGTGTCAAATCAACAGTTAAGGAGATAGAGTGACATGTCAGGGATATAAGAGTTCCAGCTTGCCTAAACTTAACTAACTGCCTCCTTACACCAGATCAGTTTCTGTACATACCTTCTCTGAGGCTCTAGCTATGGGCCTGCGCAACCTCTTGGAAAATGGGAAGCACAAACCATAGCTTTCTCCAGAAAATGCATATTCATTTGGGTAATGTCTGTTGGGCATAACTATGGCAAGGTGAAAATAAGTGGAGGCAATAGTTGTGAACAAATTGCAGAAAGTAAAGTGCTCTCTGTGCCCAGTGTGTAAACAGCAGTGTGAAATTTGCTATCACAAAGCAGTACTTTAAAATATGAAAGACAAGAGAAGGTATTTGGACTCCCAGTTAATGTGCCAGTTGAGATGCTTGCATCCCATATCAGAATGTCTAGGTTCAATTCCCAGCTCCACTCATGATTCTAGTTTTCCACCAGTGCAGACCCTGGGAGGCAGAATGTGATGGCTCAAGCAGTTGGGCGCCTATCCCCCACATGGAAGACTTGGGCTATGTTCCTGGCTCCCACCTCTGGCCTAAGCCATTGAAGGCATTTGCAGAGTTGTCAGTAGATGGAAGCTCTCTTTTCCTGTTGGTCCTGTCTG
This sequence comes from Oryctolagus cuniculus, assembly GCF_964237555.1. Lineage (NCBI taxonomy): Eukaryota > Metazoa > Chordata > Mammalia > Lagomorpha > Leporidae > Oryctolagus > Oryctolagus cuniculus. Next base: position 82,044,939 of record NC_091434.1, read on the forward strand.
TTCATTCTTTCTTTTTCTATTTATGTGTGTTTGCCTCTCAAATAAAACAATGAAAGAATAATATAAGAAACAAATCTGGACATATTGCTTCCACTGAGAAATTTATATAGATATTTATGTGTACTGAAAAAAAAAGAAAGAGAGAGAGAGAGAGAGAGAGAGACTTCAGAAATCAACACTTCTCACCGAAATTCAATACGAAACTGAATCACATTAAAGAACCTGCACAAAATCTCCTTAATTTTCCATTAACTCACAGTGGTGGTCTGACCACCCCTGGAGCAGAAACATATTATAGCTATTTATAAGGTAGCAACAGCCCACCTTTACTTAAGGTTGCATTCTGGCTTTCATTTTTGCATTGTTAGGTATCAACCTTTCCTCTGTAATGGCATAGAGTAACCTGGTAGATGACTTACAGATTAAATTATTTCACCATAAGAATAATAAAGCACTAAAAAACTTTTAAGCTCAATAACTAACCCACATACAGATGTCATAATATTCTAGTAACACTGTCAAACAAACAATGAATGAAATCACAAAATATGTAAGGAATCCTTGAGGGCACTGAAGAGAAAAAGATACATAACTATTCTACCCAAATTCATGTATGGTAACCTCACATATCACAGGGGTCCAACCCTACCCCCACCCTTGCAAAGAAGAAAAACCCAGTATCCTTTATGGAATAAACAAAAGCATTCACTTTTATTTTTGAATTATCATCAATTATTGCCTAACAATATTCTTCCCCTTGAATTGAAAGCAGTTGTGCCAGAGAGTAGGGAGTAAAATCTGAAGACGTTGGTGCCAGCTCCCAGGGGGGTGATAAGTCTGTACATCATTATACCACAAAGGAAAACCTATCATGCAACCTCGTTCTGAAGGCTGGCTTCATGGAAGGGTCGCATTACAGGAAACAATACAATTTTCAGGTCAGCACCGCGGCTCACTAGGCTAATCCTCCGCCTGTGGCGCCGGTACCCCAGGGTTCTAGTCCTGGCTGGGGTGCTAGATTCTGTCCCAGTTGCTCCTCTTCCAGTCTAGCTCTCTGCTGTGGCCCGGGAAGGCAGTGGAGGATGGCCCAAGTGCTTGGGCCCTGCACCCTCATGGGAGACCAGGGGGAAGCACCTGGCTCCTGGCTTCGGATCGGCGCAGTCCACAGGCCGTAGCGGCCATTTGGGGGGTGAACCAACGGAAGGAAGACCTTTCTCTCTGTCTCTCAACTCTGACTGTCAAAAAAAAAAAAAAAAAAAGGAAACAATACAATTTTCAAAACAAGAGGCTATGAATAAGCTCTAAGGGCTTACTCTGGTGATTACAACTTTCACTGCCACAAGTTGAAGTGACCACTCCAAGTCTTAGTGTCTTTGTCTTTCAGATCTGCTCATTCATGTGTCTTTAAGCAGAGAAGCAGGAAGCCTGAGTCTTCTTCCAAAATTGAGTAATTATTTTGCCTCTGAAAAGTCACCCACAACTATCTTATATGCATGACCGCTGCTATCACTAAAATTTAGACTTCCATTATCATCCCCCTAGACCTCTGCAAGAGTCTGGTCTCTTTGTCTATCTTTAGTCTCCAATCAAATTTTTACCACTTTCAGGCTAATATTATTCAAGCAAAGCTCTCTTGATGTCACTCTTTCCCCTAAGAAACCTTTAATGAGTTCCAAATAACTGCCAACTCAAGTACCTATCTCCCAGCTTAGCATGCAAACGGATACCAAAGACCAGACTGAAGAAAAAGCAATCTCATGTTCACGAAGACGGGAAGACCAGTGTCATCACAATGTTCTCACTCTCCAGATTAGTCCTTACATTCAAGGCAGTTCCAATGAAAATTCATGAAACTTGATACACTAATTCCTAAGTCTATTTAGAGAAGCAATGCAACAGGAATAGCAAAAATAATTTTGAAGAGGAAAAACAAGTGAAATGTGTTATCCTACAAGAAATTAAGACTTATTCTAAAGATATAATATATAAAGATATTATACTACTATTGGTGCAAAGATGTGAGAAAATTATGAAACTATCTAGACTCAGAACATATTCACTATCCTATGAATTTATGGTGTATATACATGGCATAATTGGCACTATGAATCAATACAAATGGGATAATATTCAAACATTTAATTAAGCACAGATTTAAATTATTCCTATGTCTCAGCACACAGTCAAATGTACCCCAGGTGGATTAAGGAAATAAAAGTACAAATAAAACATTTTTCATGCTTACAAGAAAATTTAGGAGAACAGTTTTGTGATCTTCAAGCAGAAAAGAATTTCTTAAACAAGACTGAGAAGGGGCTGGTGTCGTGGCATAGCAGGTAAAGCCACTGCCTGAGATACCAGCATCCCATGGGGGTGCCAGTTTGTGTCCTGGCTACTCCATTTCTGATCCAGCTCCCTGATAATCGCCTGGGAAAAGCATCAAAACATGGCCCAAGTATCTGGACCTCTGCCACCCTTGTAGGAGAGACCTGGATGAAGCTCCTGGTTTCTGGCTTCAGCATGACCCAGTCCTGGCTGTTACAGCCACCTGAAAAATGAACCAGGAATAGAAGATCTCTCTCTCTCTCTCTCTCTCTCTCCTCTCTCTCTCTTCCTTTCTCACACTGTAACTCTGACTTTCAAAGAAATAAATAATCTTATAAAAAACACATTCATCACAAAGAAAAAGATGTATAGGGGCCAGCACTGTGTTGCAGCAGGTAAAGCCCCAGCTTGCAGCACCAGCATCCCATATGGGCACCAGTTCAAGTCCTGGCTGCTCTACTTCTGACCCAGCTTCCTGCTAATGCACCTGGGAAAGCACCAGAGGATGGCCCATGCCCTTGGGCTCCTGCACCCACTTGGAAGACCAGGAAGAAGCTCCTGGCTCCTGGCTTCTGATCAGCTCAGCTCCAGCTGTTGTGGCCATTTGAGGAGTGAGCCAGCAGATGGAAGAACTTTCTCTACGTCTCTACCTGTCTCTGTAACTCTTTCAAATAAATAAATCTTAAAAAAAAAACAGGTTTATATATCTGAATAAATTATCTGTATAGGAAAAAATTGATAAGCCTCAAATCTGGAAAATATAATACACATATAACTGACAACAGCATGATATCCAGAATATATAAAGAAACCAAAACTCCCGAAAACTAGTAAGGGCAAACAGTGAAAATACAAAGGTGGAAAAAAAAGAATATCAACTCAGAATACAAAATAGAAAAATGTAGGCTCTGCCAACAACAACACAGAGCACTAGGCCTAGGAGTTTGAATTGGTGCAACTCTGGTGTGAAGAGTTGGTAACATCATCCTTAGTATCCAGCACATACATGCCTAAGGATGTAGCAATTTCACTCCTAGCTGCATATTTTAGAAAAGCTTTTGTGTATGTGCCCAAGGAGTCAGATGACCGCCAGTATCCCCATCATGTGTTCACTGAATAATAACGTATCTCCACTGCTTTGTTTCATGTGGAGTTCTTCTAGTCCTCACTCTTCTCTGGGAGTGAGGCTCAGCAGGTGTGAGGGAAAGGATTGTTAACCATCAAGTTTGCCCTGCACATAAGTATTAAAGTTAAGAGAAAAATTTTGTAGTGGCTCTTAGGCTCTTTTCTTACTGAGTCATAGCTCTGCCACTTGCTAACATCTGCTTATGGGCCAATTGTTAAATTCTCTCTAAACCTCACTTTCCTCATCTGAATCCAATTATTTGCGACCCTTGTACTTGATAATAGCATACTCATGTTAATGAAGGCATAAGACATTAATAGCTACCATTTATGGTTCACTTACTTTGTACTAGGTAATTTAAGGTTTGAAATAATCCTATGAACTAAGTGATTTTACCTATTCTTTTTTAAAGTGAGAAAAATACACTCAAAATAACTATCTGATAAGTGGTAGGGCAAGGGTCCAAACCCACATGTGTCTGACTTCAAAATCCATGATGCAAATAAGGACCAACTTACTGAGCAAGAGTGCCCAGATGCACAGTGTGGTTTCTAAACACCATTGCCTGCTAAAAAGAGGCAAAGATTCCTACAGGAATGGCTGATTTCAGATCTGGGAAGGAAATACACAGTTCGAGGCTGAAACACCTTCTATTCCAGGTGACAAGGAAATGATGGAAAGCTCCTATGGCCATGTCTGTGTTGGCCAAATATGGAACAGCGGGAGAATCAATAAACACAGTAACTACAAGGAACTGAAACACATCAAATATGTCTAAAGGACAATAAAATATAAAGATTTCATTGGCCACTTTTGGCTGATTATAGGGCATCACCTTCTTATTTTCAAAACAAATGGAAAGAATCCAGCATTTTCCTATTTTTCCTATATGAGCTGTACCTTGGAGTAATCAAATAGTAGGCAAAGGACAGTTTGTCTCTAAAGAAGCATCCAGCATGTGAGGGCGATCTGGCTGCAACGTGTGTCACCCCATTGATCGCCTGGGCTGATTCAGCTGATCTGGCTGGCTGGGTGGGTGTCCCCTTCCTCCCTCACGGCTCCATGTGCATCCCTCCTAAAGCTGCGCTTCAGCTGAAAAGGACGACCTTCCCTGTTAGAGGAGGACTAGTCTTCACTCAAGGGTATGAGTAGCTGCACTCCCCTGCTGGACCCTCCAAGCAAGCTTTAAAGAAGCGTCCAGCTAACAAATGAAGAAAAACTGATGGGATTAGAATGTTTATATTCCAACTCTTAATGAACTAATTTTCCCAGCTACACTCATTGATGGTTGATAGACCCAATGAGAAAATATATGACATGATGTACATTCTGAGAGAAAAAGAACACATACAAAATAGTACTGTCAAGGGTAAATTGAATTTGAACCTCATAAAAATTAGTATGAATTTATAAAAAATCAAAATCAGAAACTTATCAAAATCAGACTGAGAAACTCTTCAAATGAGCTGGTCTCACACAGAAAGACAAGGTGTCTAGAGATTAAAAGACACACCAGAGACATATCAACCAGTCTCAACATGAAAACTTTACTCAGATTCTGGTTTAAACAAACTATAAAAACAAAATCTTTATAAGTCAGGAAATATGAGCACTGATGAATATTTAACAGTATTAAGGAATTATCGTCATAACTTGTTGACAAAATTACATATTGTCATTATGAGAGTCATATATTTATGTATTTGAAAGGCATAGAAGTTCCTGTTTCCCGCACTCTGGCCTCAGAGTCAGCTCTTAAGGCACGCGGATCTGGCTGAAAAGCCCATGAGAGTATTTCAGGCATGGAAAGCCAAGACACTCTGGAAAAAAAAAAAAAAAACCACACACAACACCTAAATGAAAGATCTCCGAGAGTGAGATCCCAGTGGAAAGAACAGGTCATCAAAGAAGGAGGTACCTTTTTCTGAAGGGAGGAGAGAACTTCCACTTTGGCTATGAACTCAAAAGGCTTCCATAGCCTTGGCAACTCATGACAAGAGCCTAGGGTGATTACTGAGGCCATAAACAAGAGTGTCAATTTGTTAAGTCAACAACAGGAGTCACTGTGCACTTACTCCTCATGTAGGATCTCTGTCCTCAATGTGCTGTACATTGTGATTTAATGCTATAACTAGTACTCAAACAGTATTCTTCACTTTATGTTTCTATGTGGGTGCAAACTGTTGAAATCTTTATTTAATGTATGCTAAACTGATCTTCTGTATATAAAGAGAATCGAAAATGAATCTTGATGTGAATGGAATGGGAGAGGGAGAGGGAAAGTGTTGCAGATGGGAGGGAAGTAAAGCGGGGGGAGCCATTGTAATCCATAAGCTGTACTTTGGAAATTTATATTCATTAAATAACAGTTAAAAAAAAAAAAAGAAGTTCCTGTTTTCCGGCTTCAGTATTTCCGGCTTCAGTATGGCTCAGCCCTGGGGAGCCATTTGGGGAGCGAACCAGAGAATGAAAGACACTCTCTTTCTCTCTCTCCCTCCCTCCCCTGTAACTCTGCTTTTTAAATAAATTAACTAAATCTTCCAAAAAATAAAAAGGGCAAGCCAACAACACATTCATTGTCTCTCTTTCTCTGATTCATGGGGAGGGAGAGGCTACAAAGCCTGAAGAGGGAAGGAACATGGTTGGGAACACAGAAGACCTCTGATGAGAGTGTGGGACTGGTTCTTCCTCCAAGACAGAGCAACAGAAGAGGTGACCGAGACAAGGAGACAGGGAACTCCCATACCCGGAGTGAAGTCGGACATGAAACTGAGCTCCAAAGAGGAAAAGACTTGGACCATCCACTTTTCAGAGGTATTAATGAGTCCACAAAAGGTCAGTAAAAGGTAATGTTGGACTACTAGTCAAACAATACCCTATACCTGGTTCGGTTGTGTGAGTGCAGCCTGTTGAAATCCCTGCTTAGTATATACTAAGTTGATCTTCAGTATATGAAGGTAATTGAAAATGAAACGTGATGAAGGGCGGGATGGGAGAGGGAGTGGGCGAGGGGAGGGCCACGGGAGGGAGGGAGGTTGTGGGGGGAATTCACAACAATACAAAAGATGCGTTTTATATTCTACTTAAAACTATTGGTTGAACTCTGTAATTAATACACAATTACTCTTAGGTGTTTAAATTAATGCTATAACTAGTACCCAAATAGTATTTTACACTTTGTGTTTCTGTGTGGGAGCAAAATGTGGAAATATTTACTTAATATACGCTAAATTGATCTTCTGTATATAAAGATAATTGAAAATTAATCTTGATGTGAAGGAAAGGGGGGAGGGTGTGGGAGAGGGGAGCGTTGTGGGTGGGAGGGAAGTTACGGGGGGGAGGAAGCTATAGTAATCCATAAGCTGTACTTTGGAAATTTATTCTCATTAAATAAAAAAAAAGGTAACGTTGGTAAAATGCAGTATTGTCCTAACATAATTCTCAGTGATAAAATTTCTAAGCAGGAATTTCATTGTGCCCTTCATAAATGTTTCTAAGAATTAAGAATCTAGAATTGTTAATCTTACCCTTGGGACAGGAACTGTGGTGCAGTGGGTTAAGCTGCTGCTAGGGAAGCCCGCACCCCTTTTAGAGTGCCTAGGATTGAGTCTGCCTCCACTTCTGATCCAGCTTCCTGCTGGTGCACACCCGGGGAGACAGCAAATGATGGTGTGACTACTTGGGTTCCCATGTGCCAACCATGTGTAAGATGGGGATGGAGTTCCTGGCTCCTGGCTTCAGCCTGGCCCAGCTCCAGCTGTCATAGAAAATTAGGGGAATTAATCAACAAATGGAAAGTCTCTCCCTTTCTCTCTCTCTGTCTCTGTCTCTCTCTCTCTCTCTCTCTCTCTGTATGTGTGTGTTGCTGTATCTTTCAAATAAATAAAAATAAAGACAAATAAAGAAAATTTACACTTAGCCAACAGGTTAGGTGGTCCAGAACCTTGTGCCTAAGTTTCCAGTCAGTTTTTGTAGAAGGTCACATCACACTGAATTCCAAAGCTTAAAAATAGGGCCTTTGTTATTTTCTGCTAAAGCTGGGAAACTATTAGGGCCAGTGCTGTGGCAGCACCAGCATCCCATTTGGGCACCAGTTTGTGTCCCAGCTGCTCCTCTTCTGATCCAGCTCTCTGCTTATGGCCTGGAAAAGCAGAGGAAGATGACCCAAGTGTTTGGGTCCCTGCACTGGCATGGGAAACCCAGAAGAAGCTCCTGGCTCCTGGCTTGGGATCAGTCCAGCTCTGGCCATTGCGACCATTTAGGGAGTGAACCAGCAGATAGAAGACCTTTCTCTCTGTCTCTCCCTCTCTATGTCTGTAACTCTAACTCTTAAATAAATAAATAAAATATTAAAAAAATAAAAGGTTGGGAAAATGTTTGCTCTAAAGTGCAAACCTGATCAGTATCCCTGAGGATCAAAGGCTCCTGGGCTTTAATTATTTCTCATTCTAACTGTTGTTTGCTTGGAACAGTTTTGCAATGAATTTCGTTAATCCTGAGGAAAGAGCCTCTAATTACAAAAGCAAAAAGTCAAGCACATCACTTCAGATCCTTCCTCTTTGTGTTTCTGTCCAAGTCAGAACTTGTCCCCGCATCACATTTCTCACACCCAAAACATCATCTGTACTTTGAAATTGTTTCCTTATTCGCCAAGGTGTGCACATGTGATAAGCATTTCCTAGAGAATTCCCACTGTTCTAGAAACATTACACTATTCCCCCAAACACACTGCTGACCCTAGTAATAGACTCCTACCAATACCCACATTCTCCTGATCAAGACCCACCCTTGTATGCCCAAATTTCACTCTGCCCCATCAGAAGAGGGCAACCAGCCCTAGGGTGCTCTCAAGGATATGTCTGGACTCTTCCCATCAATCTTTGGGGCCTGCATCCAACCTGTCTGATGCTTCTCTTATCCATAGTGGTCACGGAAGCCTCTGAGCCACAGTTTCCCCAGCTGTAAAGGAAGAGGGCAAAGAATGGACTCCATGATCTCTATCAGCTCTTTAACTCTACACTTCTTGGTGTCTGTGCATGAAGCTAAGCTGATTAAGTGAGTAAGTCAGCCACACCCCCTCCTTGTCCTATTTCCTATTCAATACTTTGCAGCTAACCCAGTAGAACATTTCCTCATCTAAGAATTCCACAATTCTGTGACGGAAGTTCAGGTTACTTCTAATAAAATGAGCCCTTTAATTTTGTTTTGTTCTTTAAGTGGTTGAGTTAGAACCATACGTTTGTCCTTTGGGGTCTCCCTGCCTCTATGACTATAGTCCTCAAGAGTTTAGTTATAATCAGGAATAAACACAGATCTCCATTATTGTGGTGTAGTGGGAATTGCCTAGAATTTATTCTTAGGCCAAACTCTTATCTGAGCCTTCTGGGTCCTTGTTATATATCTGGGGCAAATGTGGGCATCATAGCTGCAGTTTAAATGCATCCCTCACTGGCTCTGTTTATGCCACAACTCCTCATGCAGTTGAAAGTGTTTTATAGTTTTACTTATTTGTATGTAACTCAATTTTGATCCTGTCTCAAGTAAAACTTTTCTTTATGTTGAATCAGCATCATCAAGATCCAATGAGGAAAATAAAATCCATGCTAAGTAGTTTGATTGATGAAATTTAAATACATGTAAATACCGAAGTGTTGGAAGAACTCAATTTAAGTGCTAATAGGGTTACACAGAAAGTAATAACTACCAGATACTACTGCCACCCACGGGACCTGAGGGACAAGGAAGGGATGATGTTATCAGTGTAGGAATCAGTGTAGTTACCCTGTGGGAGCTACAGCCTTGGAAAAGGTTCCAAAAGGAGCTAGAAGTATGGTGGGGCTCTCCTGGTGAGAACTGAGGCACAGAGAGTGGAGCTTTCTGGCAGGAACTGGAAACACAGTAGAAACAGCCTCTGCTTGATAAGATTCCCAAAACAGAAAGAAACACCCTGGGTTCTTCCCCTCCCAAACTCGCATTGCTTGCCAGGAACTCCCATTGGCTGAACCTAACCAGAAGTCAATGGGAAAGGGATTCTGGGGAATGCAAGATAGCTCCTTGGGATTCAAAGCTGGTAAGGACAACGAAAGAATCTAAGAGAAAACAGGCAAATGACTTATATAAGAATAGGAAGAGGAGATACAAGTAACCAGTAAACATAGGAAAATATGCTCAACCTCATTATAACCAGGGAAATGCAATTTTATACCATAATCAGATACCACTTTACCTCTTACCAAAATGTTTAGATGCCAAATGTTGGTGAAGATATGCAGGGTAGTAATGCTGGTGCACACGTATGGGAGTGTAACTTGGAAAACACGTGGGTGTCATCTAATAATGATGATACTAAATATATTCTGTGCTCCAGAAATTCCAGTTCTAGGAGAATTTCTGATAGTTGCTCAGAAAACTGTAACAATGTGCAACAGGAGAAGGCACAAAAAAAATGTTCATAGTTGCACTGTGACAGACAGTAAACTACCTAAATGGAAACTACTCAGTTAGAAACTACTCAGATATATACCAACAAGGGAATATGCAAAGTGAGTTTTATTCTTATAATGGACACTACATAAAAATGAATGAACTATAGCTATACACACCAACACAAATATATGTCACAGACATAACTTTGAACCACAAAGGCAAGTAGAAAAAAAGCCAACCTTGACATTATTCGATTTACATAAAATTAAAAACCATGCAAAACTATTTACACTATTTAAGGAAAGAATTATGTGTGGGGGCCGGCACCGTGGCTCAATAGGCTAATCCTCCACCTAGCGGCGCCAGCACACCGGGTTCTAGTCCCTGTTGGGGCGCCGGATTCTTTCCCAGTTGCCCCTCTTCCAGGCCAGCTCTCTGCTGTGGCCAGGGAAGGCAGTGGAGGATGGCCCAAGTACTTGGGCCCTGCACCCCATGGGAGACCAGGAGAAGCACCTGGCTCCTGCCTTCAGGTCAGCGCGGTACGCTGGCCACAGCACGCCAGCCATGGCAGCCATTGGAGGGTGAACCAACGGCAAAAGGAAGACCTTTCTCTCTGTCTCTCTCTCTCACTATCCACCACTCTGCCTGTCCAAAAAAAAAAAAAAAAAAAAGAATTATATGTGGGAAAACTGAAAAGAAAGGAATGATAAATAATTCAGAAGAGTGGTCCCCTCTGTGTGGGAGTAAACTGGATACAATTAGGAAAAAACCCACAAGCATAGCTACTCTCTTTTTTTTTTTTTTTTTTTTTTTTTAGGTACGGCATATTTTCAGATTAAAACCATGATTTCCAAAACTTCAAAAGCTTCCCTATCTTCCAAAAGTTTAATTGGGAAGACAATACTATGAACAGTCATGCAGTTCTAAATTTCCACCATGGCACTATCTTCACTTGCAACCATTAAGCTTACCTAATTAATCCTGGTTCTTAGTTTCCAAAACTGAACAAATAAGGATAAAAGCGCTACTTGGTTCAAGGATGATTACTAAGCAATAGAAAATGCTTAGCAGTGGGTGCCAGGTATCTAATATTTAGTTCACACTATCACCTCACTTTGAAGTGTCCCTCTCACCACCATTGTCTATTGAATGTCACTGATTCAGGGACATTCTGCCCAGTGCCTAAAGACTCTCCCTTCCTCACAAGCAAATTTCCCCCTCTTTTTAATGTGCAGGCCTCCTGTTACTTGCACCATTTATGAGGCATCTACCATCTACTTATTTATTCATTTGTCTAGTGAATCACATGCAGGTACTGGAAACACAGAAGTGAATAAAGCAGACATAGTAATTGCTTTCATGGAGTCTGCATTCTAATGAGGAAGACAGACAAATGAGCGCTAAGCACATAATTATTTCACCCAGCTGTGCATGGTACAATCAGGGAAATGTGTGGGATGCTTGAGAATCTGTCCATATAAAGGAAGCTCACCTAGACTGTAAAGAAAGATGATTTCTCTGAGAAAGTGACATTCAAGGTGAGACCTGGAGGATACACTACTTTCTAATGTCACTATAGACAATAAATACAGATGGAGGGTCTATAACCTAGATGGAGCATCAGGGCACCTGTCCTTAAAGAAAGACTATCAGTAGGAGGTAATACTTGGAAATGCCAAGTGAAGATAATATGCAAGATTATACAGGTGTTTGGAGAATGGTTAATCCTCACAGCTAGGGCCCTTCAGAGAAACGTTTTCTGTAAAATGTGAGAGTTCAGCAGAAACAGTAAGGAAGGATAGAGCTAAGACAAGGGAAGGGATAACAAATATTCAGGATATAAATATATAGGCAGAGACAGGAAAAAGCAAAGTTCAGACAGATTGCTTTAACCCAGGAGTCATGTGGGAAGGAATTTAACCAGGTTATGGAGGACAAAGGTTCAAGGAAGGCAGCTCCTCAACTGGTCCTTGTAGGGATTTAATCACGTACATCTGGTGGGAGACAGTGACAGAACAGAGGCCGGACAATGCAAGACAGGGCCAGAAGACAGCCAAGAGTCCAACGTGGCACGCTGTGGGGTGGGCAGGGGACAGACTGATTGATTTTGGTGAGGGCGTAAGTACAAATGATAGCATTTATTTTTGATAGAGTTTTCTTTTTGTATCATGGACTTCTTTGAGCCTCTCATGAAAGCATCGAACTCTTCCCCCTCAGAAAGCTGCATACAATTTATAAAGTTGCATGAAATTTCAGTGATTCACAATACCTCTGAACACTCAACCAGGAAACCTTGCTACAATCAAGAGCACTAAAAGGACTTGAATAGAATGGTGATGTGTTCCAAAGTATCTAGAATATCTTCCTGAGAGGATCGTAATTGTTGGCAGTGAGGTCAGTTGAGAAATTATTGCAATAGGGCCTAATGCAAGCAGGAGCTCATATGATCCTAGGATATGGTGGTAACTGTAAGAATTCAGTCATTAATTAAACCAACATTTACTTAGAGTTTAGTCTGGGACAGGCCCTCTGCTCAGGACTGGAGACATGACAGCAAACAAGACCAGACCACCTCCCTCAAGGACCTCCAAGCTGGCCAGGATCAGAAGGAAAGGCAGGGAGCTACAGATGCAGTGGGCATCAGATCACTGGTAGGCTCTTACTTGGGGAACATCAAAGTCTTCAATATCACAGTTAAGGTCCTTCAAAACAGCCACCTGTCATTTTTTGCTGTCATTTCCTCTTAGGCCTCAATACAATCTCTCCCTCCCTCTCTCTCCCCCTGTACTGTGCTGTCTTCTGCCCTTGTCTTGCATTTTCCTGCCTCTGACCTGTCACTATTTCTCCCACCAGCTGTACCTTCAAGGCCCAGTTGAGATGTTTGCCTTCCTTGAACATGTGTCTGCTCTCCCATTTACTCTGCTCCGTGTTACTCTGTGTGCTTCAGCCTCCCCCAGCACCCACTAAACCCCAGCACCCACTAAACTTTGTTACTCTATTTCATGAGGTATCTAGTTCCTGTGATGGTGAATCTACTGAACTGTAAGGCTAGAGCCCAGGACAGCACAGAGCCAGGGTGGGTTTGGGAGCCATCCACAGAACTCTGGAATCAGGTAAGACAAGTAGACCATCACACCCTCAAGGACACTCACTTCTGGGGAACAGGGCTGGGGCCACCTCTACTATACATGATCCACTCGGAGACTGCAGGGTTTAAATATACAGGACAGTCACCTCCAGGCAAATTAGGTCATTAGGCATTCGGAGCATTTACAAGGATAGCATGTCCGCAAAGGAGATGTGGGACTTGCACCTTCTGGTTCTGGTTGTAGACTTCTACATTTCTCCTGGACGGAATAATATGTTATACTGTTAAGCAAAGCGCTTACTTAAGTGGTTATAAAAATGAATCATCCTTGCAAGTGTTACAGCGCCGCTAAGATAACTCTTAGTTTTAATTCTTCACAATCGCAGGTCAAACAGGAAGGTACCAATATCTCACCTGTATTTGCGCTATCAAAATACTCCAGACGTCGCCCATGACGACTGAACACTTTGCCTTGGCTGCAGCCGCCACAGGCCTGGCGTGCATTTCCTCGTCTGCGGAAGGAGGTGATATGGCGACCTTTCCAGCCCGGCAGTGGAATGAAAAAGTCAGCCTGGCCTGCGGTGCCCTGGGCCGAGGGCAAGGTCCTAAACTGATGAACCCACCCACCTGGGTGGTGCCAAGTCCCCACAAGCTCCGAGTCTCCCCAGCTGTGCTGCTGAAGGGGTGAGGGCAGGTGTCACAGCCCCCTACCCCCGCCCCCGCCCAGTCCAGAGCCCTGGGCCGCTCTCTCCGGCGCCCTCGACGCCCACTACGCCCACTTCCCGCTCTCTCACGCGTCCACACTCGCAGGTGTCTGCCGCGTCCTCCCCCGCCCGCTCCCCAGGGCCGAGGAGACCGCGTTTGATTGGCCGAGGGCGGCAGGGGCGGTGCCTACGCCCCGTGAGGTCGGGGGCAAAGGCGCTGGCGCGGCAAGCCGGGCGCACCAGCAGCGGTGGGCTCAGCGTGCGCCCGAAGACCCGGTGGCACCGTCTGGGCTGGCTCAGGATGAGGACGCGCTGGGCGACCCCTCGCTGCGCTGCGGGGCTCCTCGCGCTGCTCCTCCCGTGCCTGGGGCTGGCGGAGCCCATTGGCCGCGCAGGTAACCGCGGGCGCGTCCGCCCGCCAGCCCGCTGAGGGGCCACGACGCTGGGGGCTACCTTTGCCGGGGTGGGGACTGCTGCTCTCTGTCGGGTCGCGGTCCGGGAGTCGGGAGCAGGACCTGGCACCGACGGGGAGGGTCTAGGCGGACCTTGGGTGTCTCCGCGGTGGAAAGGAGGGCGCGGCGGGGCGTGGGAGGGCAGGGCCTCTCTGGCGCTGAGGGGATGCAGAATGTCTCCCAAGTGTGTCCCTCGCCCCTCCCTCACAGTCTCTGAAAAGCTGCATGCCTGGAGGATGGAGTTCTCCATCTCCCTTCTACAATCCTGTCCGGCCCGTTCTCTCCCCCTTGGACCCCTTGGTCCTTCCACGTCCCGGGGCGCTTCCGCTCCTAGCGCCAAACGTTCCCAGTGATTCCCAGGCTTCACCGCGCCCATGGTGCGCGTCAAAAAAGTCAGGTTAAGCCATCTTCTCCGAAAGGGACCGCGACCAAGAACCAAGATCGGCTGTGACGCCCTCCCACACCACCCGGAAAAGCGACCCTTCTTTGTAATTGACTTTGCAGCGCCAAACGACACCCCCACCCCCACTCCCCGGCAGGCTGACAGCCGTATGCGGAAGCGCAGGTCGCTGACTCGGGGACCTGCAAGCCTCTCACCATGGAACCAGAGCCCGGACCGCACTTGACTAACGCGCAAGGCGGTGCCAACCCCGCCAGCCCCCTGTGCAGCCACCGCATCTTGCTTTTACTTTCTCTTTTTGCCTTGACACAAGATGTGCCAAGGACTTTGTTTCTTGGGCCACCTCCATTGACTGCTTCTCTTATCCTGCCCGTTATGAGGAAGGAACAGGTGGTGAGGGCCATGTCTGAAACACAGAAGTTGTTGGTGGCTCTTCTTTGCTGCCAGGCTGAGTGACTGTCTGGTTCAGATGTTTTTCAGAGAGTGATTGGGAAGAGGTTTTCCCAGAGTGTGAGTGGCACCATCCTACTTGTGTCAAGGACCTGTTCACGGATCTTGCTTTCACTCCCAGTTCTCCATTCTTCCTTGCCCCTCCGGGCTGGGAACTACCTAAAGAGCCAGTCCTAGTACAGTCCCTTATTGCTGTGAGAAGTCTATTCTGCCTCCCTGACAACCCAAGGAGAAAATTTCACGATAGCCCCTAACTATGGTGAACACACTAACCTTGAGATCACAAACCTCCTGGTTTATTCCTAAATCGACTTTAGTCCTATATGTTTATTCTCCTGCACAACATTTCATATTTCCTTAGTTCTGGAAGCCTCCACAGTCCCCATCCTTTCTCTGTCTTCCCCAGAGTACCAGGCTGAACTAAGCACCTAGCACTAGGCTCCCAAGGCTGTTTGTTATCCTTCATCCTTCCTGACTGCTCTGGGCTGCTCTGGTCAGCTGCCTTACCCCAAACCAGACCAGACTTGTAGCCTTCCTGGGAGGAACACTGAATGGTGAGCACCCAGCCATTGGGGTCGCTTCTTTGGCAGTGCATCAGCTTCAAGATGCTGGTGATGGCATGCCCCGGGTCAGGTGTGCACAGCTAAGTTTGGTCCAAATGCTGAAGGAGCGCATCTGTGTCCCTGGAGAGATGCCATATTTACTTACTGAGTTTACATTTTGTGCCTGCTTTTAGAGTTAACAGTTTGAAATGAAACAATCTTTTAGGGATTCCTGAGGTTCTTAACAGCCCATACCAGTCAATCTGTGCTGTGTGATTTTCTGATTCCAAGACGACCACCATGAACCCAAACATTACTCCAGAACCTGTTTTTGAACCAGGAAACCCAGACTTGATTCTCACCTGCTGCACCTGTGCACTCTGCACAAAGGGCTTGACAGTGTGAGCTGTGGACATTTCTCTGAAACTACAATTGCTGCAGTATTCATCGCTCCTGGCTTCCCAAGCCATTTCCTTCTTCAGTGGTGTGTGGTTAGCTCTTTGGTATAGGATTCATAAGACAGGAGTTATTTAGTAGTCATAATATGCAAACACTGGGAGGTAGTTTTCCTTCAACAGATGTAAAAATACTAAAAATTCAATTTATGATAATGCTACTTAAGCCATTTTCTCTTAACTGCCACCTGAGTATTTGTATAAAATGAAGCATAGTGAAAATGCTTCTGGGGTAATGAGGCATCTTTTAATCTGCCTCTGCCTTTGAGATTTGTCCCAATATTGTATTTGGAGCATTAGAACTCCATAAACTTTCTTGAGGACTAGTGTGAAGTTATAAAGTGAACAGATGCAGTATGAAGTGATCAGTAAGCATCTATCTCTCTCTCTCTCTTTTTTTTTTTTTTTTGCATTTCATAAATACAACTTTAAGAACCTAGTGACAGTGACTCTTCCCACCATACCCACCCTCCCACCCAGCCCCCTGTGAAGTCCCCCAGCCAGACTCAGGCATCTCCTTTCAGCTGGTTGCTGGGCGTGCAGGCACAAGCTGGCCCAGCTGTTGCATACGTCCAAAATGGCGCCCACCAGCTATCAGCTAGTTACAGGACACTGGTGCTGGGTGGTCAGGGAGGGAGAAGTGTGCCCTCTAGATTGGTAGGTAAACTGACCCCCACAGGGCTCCAAACCAGACTCACACCAAACTCTTCCCACAGCTTTATCACCAGTGGCATGGGCTGCTGCAATCTGGTCTCACCTTACTCTCCAAAGCTGGTGTGGAGGCTCTCAGCTTCTGGGGTCCTGAATTGTATATGTCCACACCCTCCACGTAGGTCCACAGTGTCCGTCTAATATGTGTGGAGTTTCTTCTGCCATTTTCTCCCTAACTTCATGGAGATTACTCTCTCTCCATGTTTGTTTGTCTTTTTTACTATCTTCCCCTAGACTAGAGCAGTAAGCTCCCTCCCTATTATGCCCCTCCACACATCTTAGAAATAGCTCTGTAATTACCTTTTCAAAGTTTAACACACCTCTAAGATAGTTTCTGCAACCTTTTGCAACAGATTTGGGAAGGAATTATTTTCACACTTTTTCAGTGCTGCTTCCCACCCTCCTGCCATCCCATAGGGTCATAAGGCTGAGGCCAATGGAACAGCACCTGCTAGGGGTAAAAAGGATGTGGGGAAACACCGTGAGAGGACAGGACTCTCCCTAGCTAATGTATTACATGTGAATGTTTATATATACATTGTATAGGGGAGGCCATAACAAGTTACCTGAAATAATTTTAATATCTGTGCTAAGTGACCACTGTAAATGTTAAACATTGATTTTGCATACTTGGTTCAAATACAAGTGTAATCTGAGGCAAGAACTACATTTACAGGTGTTGTAATTTGTTAAAGTGTTGGGCAACCCCTCTTTAGCATAGCTACTCTGTGCTACCCATACTTCCCCTATAGCCTTTCAGAGTTCCTGCAATACTATAAAGACCACAGGTGTTCCAGAAGCAAAGTGTGTATAGAAAGGAGGAGAGTACATTTTTCTCTTCCAAAGTGTGTTTATAAAGCAACACTGTCACTTCAGTGCACATGCCCAATATAAGTGAGATTAGAATAAACCTGAAATACCACCAGCAGAAGCATGACACAAAATTGTGGACATCTGTTCACGGTGAGCTTGCCAAAGTCTAGAATAACCTGAATGACTAAGGACACTGTTACCTTGTGGAAACATAGAATGTTAACCCTAAAAGTGCCTGAGGTATCTTTAATTCTGCTGCTTTCCTCTGTCATTTGGAGCTATGAAGACCCTGGGAGACCAAATAAATGACTTCTGCGAGTTCTCCCAGCTAACTGGGAACAGAGGTTGGTTTTCAGTATAGGACCTCCAACTGCTTGTCTCATTGCTCTTTTTGCACTATATGTGGTTGTAGTGCAAACTTTTTTCTGCTGTCGTTCCTGACACTTTAAAATACAAGGTTCATTTTGGAGAGGTGAGGCAAAATTGCTTGGAAGAGAGAGAGAGCAGGGGTGCGACTGGTTATTGACTATGTGGGAGAAGGACATTAGAGAAAGTGTGAGTGATCATCTCTCACTACATTTTCCTTCTTCTTGCGTAACCCTCCAAACTATGTCTGTCAAGAGGGGTGCAGGATGGAGGCTGCTATGGCGACATACAAAGCTGCACTCTGTGGATCTTCTGAAATTCAAATCTGAGCACAGAAATAAAGTGTTAAGGTGTTTTCTGTTGTTATTCCTGTTGATTTTCTTTTTGCTTCTGTTCTTTTAAACAAAAGCCAAAAAAAAAAAAAATCCACCAAAGTTCAAGCTACAGTCAGAGTTAATTTTATAGTCATTATTTACATGGTAAAATTTCCCCTTAAGTTGCTGGCCTCTAGTATGAAAATTTTTAAAAACCCATGAATTATTACTAGAAAAAGTGTTCAGTGTTAGTAAAAGCAGTGATAGTAAATTGTCATCAAAATGAAACTGCCTTTTGGGAACCAAAATTTGTTGCGTCCTTCTGCTGAACTCCGCTTCACTGACATTGCTTAAGCTTGTCTAAAATATTTCAGCTTTCTTCTCATTAACATAATGATCTGTGCAATTAATGTTCCGATTTTTTTTCCTTTGTAAAAGAACTGACCAGATTGTTCAGTTATAGTTTGTTATAACAGATGTGAATCTTGTGTCACAAACTCAGGTGTGCAAGAAACAGTGCATTATTTTATTTTCAGAAAATCAAAAAAATCTGATTTTGAGTTCCCAGTCAGACTGACAAGACTTCAATTTCTGTTGTTATCTGGGTCTCCGCCAGCTCATGCAAAACCTCACAGGGACATTCGTGGCGATTTCCCTTCAGACGTCAACTCCCAGGGGTTACTTCTGAGTCCTGTCATTCAGATCTCTAGCTCTTGACTCTGGAGGCTCATGCGATTCCAAGAGTTTAGGTGATCCATGCAGTCAGCCCCCCAAGCCTCTGACCTTCCTACAGGTAGTACTCTGGAGCTGGCCGCAGGTCCCCCATACTCTCAGAACCAGATACTGTTTCCGCTCGTTCCGTTACTCTTGTACCCTCTGAAAAGTCTCCGCATCTCCTGATATACCTCAGTGAATTCAGCCCTCCACAAAAGGTCCAAGGAGAGGTGGTCTACAAGCAGATTCTCCTTTTGCCTGGCCACGCTCACTTGCCTAGGGCCGAGGCACACAAACACGTGACTACATGCTTGGATCAGGAGAAAGGAACATACAGTGAGAACAAAGAATCAACTTCTCATTTAATGTACCTTCCTGCCACTGTAGCTAAAATGGAAGAATTGTACGAAGTAGGCACAGGACATTTTTCACTGACCATAGACCACCTGCCTAAGGAAGATGAAGACTAAGGAGCTTCTTTATCTTACTAAACAAGAGGGAAAAGATCTTCCATGCAATAGCAATAACACATACTGCTCTTTGCAGGTGCTTTGCAGGTGTTAGCTCATTCATGCTACATCCTCCATATGAAGTAATGAGAAAACTGAAGCCCAGCGGTTATGGGTTTTTCACCAAACACATGGCTATTAAGTAGCTGAGACAGAATGTGAGCCTAGGCACACTGGCTGCAGAGCCGATGCCCTTGACCCATACTAACGGCCTTTCCAGCCACTGCTACGCTCCTGCTTTGCACAGGACTTTACCAAAGTCTGAGGGTGGGAGCAGTCTGGTGGTATGCACCTACTCCTTAGCAAGCAGGGAGCAAGGCGCATTGGCCACGTAATTCAGAATCCTGAAATGTCTTTCCTTCACTGTCCGTCTTGACTCAGGTAATGAGCCATTCACCATTGTCAACGAAAACACAGGCAAGTGCCTCAAGGTACTGGATGACTGGATAGTAGCAAAAGATTGTAATGAAACCGAGGACGTGTTATGGAAGTGGGTGTCGCAGCATCGGCTCTTCCATTTGGAGTCCCAGAAGTGCCTTGGCCTAGATATCACCAAACCCACGTACTCTTTGAAAATGTTCAGCTGTGATTCCCAGGCCATGCTATGGTGGAAATGTGAGCACCGTCATCTGTACGGTGCTGCCCAGTACAGGTTGGCTGTGAAGGACGGATACGCCATAGCGAGCACAAACGTGTCCGATGTCTGGAAGAAGGGAGGCTCAGAGGAAGGCCTGTGTGACCAGCCTTACCGTGGTGAGTACTGGGGAGGGATTTTGACCTGTTTTTCATTGTGCCTATTAAATGTGACAGTAAATATGCACAGTTGCATAAAAATAAAACCAGAGCGGTAAGGCCAGCCAGAAAGCCATGCAGTTCCAGGCACTGTGCCGTGACTGTGAACCGCACACCTGTGAGGGCAGTCACGTCTGCCCCTCCTCCCGCCCTTTACAAGTAAGGCAGGGGGAGGTTAAGCGTCTTGTCTGGGGTCACACAGCAGTGAACTTAGCCTTTCAGATATTCTGGAATCTGAGCACATTTACCCCCTCCAGCAACACTCTGAACTCTGGAAGAAAGGAAAGTTACAGTAACAGGAAACTTACAGGCCAAAGGTCAAGAGGTCGAAAAAAATGGGTCTTAATTCTAAGTTAAAAAGAAGAAAGAAATGGGTATTTTTCCTTGTATACAATTTTGATATAATGAGAACATCTTAAGCGTCTCATGTGGGCTTGTTGTTTTCATTTTTGGCATGTTTATCACACATGAGGTTTCTGTTTATAATTCAACATTTTGAGGGTGGACTTATCAATTGCTTTCAAAAATAAGTGTATGAATATTGCCTTTAGAGGAGCAGACCATGAACGATACTCTGAATCAAGGGACTGGATTGTAATGAATTTCCATGTTTAAAAAGAATGAGTAGGCCAGCGCCACGCCTCACTAGGCTAATCCTCCGCCTGCGGCGCCAGCACCCCGGGTTCTAGTCCCGGTCGGGGGCCGGATTCAGTCCCGGTTGCTCCTCTTCCATTCCAGCTCTCTGCTGTGGCCAGGGAGTGCAGTGGAGGATGGCCCAGGTCCTTGGGCCCTGTACCCACATGGGAGACCAGGAGGAAGCACCTGGCTCCTGGCTTCAGCCTTAGTGGCCACTTAGGGAGTGAACCAACGGAAAAGGAAGACCTTTCTCTCTCTCTCACTGTCTAACTCTGCCTGTCAAAAAAAAAAAAAAAAAAGTAGATTTATTTTTCAAACAGTAAATGTAATCAGCTGTCACCCCAGCAATCCTTTTGTTGTATGTCCTAAATTATACCAAGTGTTTATAGATCTTATTTAAGTACTATTATTTTGCCTTTTTAAAAAAGATTTATTTATTTGGGAGTCAGAGAGAGGGAGAGACAGAAACCTTCCATCTGTTGATTCACTCCCCAGATGGCCCCAACAGCCAGTCAGAAGCCAGGAGCTTCTTCTCGGTCTCCTTTGTGGACACAGGGGCCCAAGAACTTGGGCCATTTTTCACTGCCTTCCCAGGCACATTAGCATGAAGCTGGATCGGAAGTGAAGTAGCCAGGACTCCAAACAGGCATCCTAGCACTACAGGTGGTGGCCAGCCCCCTTTACTTTCTTTTTAAAACTTATATTATTTTCTGAAGGTTGTCCTCCTCTTTTAAATCTATTTCAAGCTAATTTTAGCCTCAAATTCAGGATAGCTGCTTTACTTCCCACTATTTGCAGAGGTTTTCCTCCTAGTGAAAATGCACAAAATCTGAGAATGTCAAGATATACTGTTGCAGAGGCCAGTGCTGTGGCATAGTAGGTTAAGCCTCCCCCTGCAGCAACAGCATTCCCATATAGGCACCGGTTCAAGCCCCAACTGCTCCACTTTCAATCCAGCTGCCTGCTAATGGTCTGGGAAAACAATGAAAGACAGTCTAAGTGCTTGAGCCCCTGTACCCGTGTGGGAGATCTGGAAGAAACTCTGGCTCCTGGCTTCACATCAGCCATGCCATTTGAAGAGTGGACCAGCAAATGGAAGACCTCTCTCTCAAATAAATAAATATATAAACCTTTTAAAAATGTATTGTTGCAGACATATATTAGAGAATTGCAGGTGGGACTGACCTTTTCTTCAATCCCCTGCCTATCTGCAGTTCAATAAATCTGTCTCTGTTAGCCAGCTTCCCCCTAAATTTAAAGTGGTTGCTTAAACTTTAAACAATTGCTTTCTTTAAAAATAAAAGGAGGGGGAATGCGAGTGGCAGCGCTGTGGCGTAGCGGGTAAAGCTGCCGCCTGTAGTGCTGGCATCCCATATGGGCGCCAGTTCAAGTCCCAGCTGCTCTGCTTCCAATCCAGCTCTGCTATGGCCTGGGAAAGAAGTACAAGGTGGCCCAAGTCTTTGGGTCCCTGTACCCATGTAGGAGACCCGGAAGAAGCTCCTTGCTTCAGATTGGCACAGCTCTGGCCATTGCGGCCAACTGGGGAATGAGCCAGCAGATGGAAGATCTCTCCCTCTCTCTCTGCCTCTGCCTCTCCCTTTCAAATAAATAAATCTTTTTTAAAAATTATGTATTTGAAAGGTAATTAGAGAGTTTCAGAGAGGGAGGGAGGGAGGGAGAGAGAGAGAGATCTTCCATCTGCTGGTTCACTCCTGATATGACCTCAATGGCCAGAGCTGGGTCAATCCGTAGCCGAAGCAGAAACTTCTTCCCGGTTTCCCACCTGGGTGCAGGGACCCAAGCCCACTTGGGCCATGTCCCTCTGCTTTCTCAGGCACATTAGCAGGGAGTTGGATTGGAAGTGGAGCAATTGGAACTTGAAATGGCACCCATGTGGGATGCCAGCACCACATTTTACCCACTATGCCACAGCGCTGGCCCCAGCAATTGCTTTCTTGATACCACTTAATGATCTTTAAATTTTGTGCTACAAAACCTGTTTATAACATGGCAACCAAAAGAAAACATGGAACCAGAGAGAATGTCTTCCAAACTGGATTTAACTTGTTTCATTGTTTTTTTCAGAGACCTTCTTGACAGGATTGTCTCTGTCTCCCACCCCTAGTTCTTTTGAGGGATGTGGTTTATTATATTCTTAATCGCCTGTAGTTGGCAAAATGTCTTCATTTAATAAAATATTAAGTCCTGACAGTTCTACCTTATTAAATTGATGTATAGTCCTTCCTGTTCTTAGGGACTGCTGGCTAAAGTCAGGGACTTTCTCTTGGACTGCTCTGTCAGACTACTGATACTGGTCCCTACCCTCCTTTCTTATCTAGTTGTATATAGAGATAAGAAATATGAGATACCTGAATCCCAGCAAGTGAAGTCCAAGGTTACCCAGTTTATTCTGGCAAAGCAAGGGCTCAAAAATCAAGATTCCTTTCCCCAAAGATGGCTTTCTTTTCTCTCCCCTGATTTTTGCAACGTACAAAAAAATTTCTAATATATATGGACATTTATGAATCATTGAGTCTTAGTTGTGTCATCTTCACTTTAGAGAAAAACTTTTTTGGGGGCCAACACCATGGCTCACTTGATTAATCCTCTGCCTGCGGTGCCGGCATCCCATATTGGGGCCGGGTTCTAGTGCCAGCTGCTCCTCTTCCAGTCCAGCTTTCTCATGTGGCCCGGGAGGGCAGTGGAAGATGGCCCAAGTCCTTGGGCCCCTGCACGTTCATGGTAGACCAGGAAGAAGCACCTGGCTCCTGGCTTCAGATCGTGCAGCGCCAGCCGTAGAGGCCAATTGGGGGGTGAACCAACGGAAGAAAGACCTTTCTGTCGATCTCTCTCTCTCACTGTCTATAACTCTACCTGTCAAATAAAAAAATATAAACTTTTTCAGTTATGTACATTTTATGAGTGAACTACTTTTGACCAACACTCAGATATTCACTTATATCATTATTATATCTTGGTCTCAATGGCAGTTTTCAGATTTTGAATGTTTGATGAATCATGCAGAGGAAATGGAACTATCTGAATTTCGGGGCAACTCCTAGAAGGCTGCCAACCTCTTCCACCATTGAAGCTTTTTGACTCATGTTATGAAGAAACTAGTTTGTTTTCCACAGAAGCACCTCATCTCATGAAACGTTGCCTATTACATAATAAGCTGTTGCTTTAAAGATATTTGGACCACAAATTCACATGTTCAGCTAAGAGTCATCTTGAAAAGCCAGTCTTGCTAAGGAAACTCATGGGAGTTAGGAGGTCCAGCAACAGCAGAGAATGTGTGGGAATAAAACTCTTAGTGAACACTTAGCATAGCTTAGCTGTTTCTGTTTGTGATTGTCGTATGTTTATCATGCTTCAAAGCTCACTGTGACTGAGAGCCTTCTAATTGAAGCCTAGCTTTGAGCTAAGAATTGAAACCTGAGAAAGCAGCCACTGATGTCAGAAATTGTCCTTGTGTGCCAAGGCCTCTAATCAAGAGCCTGTTCTCAATCCTGTCACTTACAGCTGAGTGACCGAATATTTCACTTAACTACTCTACAAAAAGGGTTTTTCACAAACATGTGTAGCAGTTGCCCTACTGACCTCACAGGTTAATGGTTAAGAGCAAGTGAAAGAAATGTGTGTAAAATCACTTTGTATTGCAGAAGTAAAAGGTTTTCCAGAAAAAAAAACAAACAAACAAAAAAAAAAAAACGGTTCTACAAGTAACAGTATTCAGGGACTGTCTTCTTAGTGTTGTAATAAAGGAAGGGAAATTGGTCACGAACTGTTGAGACTTTCAAGTGTGGTAAGAAACAAAGCAAGAATTCACAAAACAGAAGTACTAAATTAAAAACTATTGACATGACATAAAAAACAAAACCAGTGGTCCATAAAAGATTGCTTGCAAAGAAAAGTATCCCCTTTTTTCTTACCTTGTGCTGAATGGTTGCTTAAAACGTTCCAAACTGTTAAATTAAGTCTCACACTTCATTAGATGAATGCTTGAAAATAATGAGCGATATAGAATCAAATATTGTCTTAAGCACACTTTTAAGCAAATTTGCGAGACATTCTGAGACACTAATAGTCTTGTGAAAGATGATGAGATCTGATGACTGTGCTTTACCTAATAGCCTTGATTTTATCTGATGAGGATCAGGATTTTAAATATACTGAGGGTATAGAGAAAGGTAATAGGAATTGATGCAGTGTGAGATGTTCTGTTAAAACACCGTTGGAAGAAAATTATGGACAAAGATATTGAACTCTTCATCCAAGCATATTTGAAGTTGGAATCATTTTTCAGTGGCTCTTTGTGTACCCCAGAAAAATGACTAAAATGAGAAGCTCAGTCTGCTCGCCCACTGGCCACCAGCTGGTCTCCTGACTGCCCCTTTGAAGCCTTTAGGTTCTCATGTCCTGTATTACCATGCCCTGCCCCCACCCTGTTTCTTCTCACTTCCTCAAAATCCAGTCCCCATTCTGCATCTGATTTCTGAACAGCAGACTCTTTAACACCAGGGGTGGTCCCAAAGCTCACACGCACCCCCAGTGATTCCATGATATTTTTCTAGCCCCACACTTACCAAAGGAAACAAAATATAGGTGAGTTTAATCTCAAGGCACCTCTATAGTGAAGTTCTCTACCACCCACAGTAGTCAGTCAATCCTTACTTGATCAAGCCAGGATCTTTCAGCTTTTCATCACACCACGGTAAGTGAAGCTTTATGTGCACTTTCTCACTGAATCATCACCAACAATCCTTGTGATAAGTATGACTGTTCCCAAGTTTCAAATGCAGAAACCAAGGCTAATGGAGGTTAGATAGATAGCCAGCATTCAAGCCCAGACCTGAGCAGTCAGCGTCCCTGCTCTCAATTTCCACGCTATGCAGCCTGCTTGGACAGAGGTGTTCTTGTGAATGAAAGAGTAACCTTTCTTTAAAAAGTTTTAGAAGTTTGCTGACTAAAGCTCATTATCCAGCTTGTAACTGTTCTCTGCTTTCTTCCCAATGCACAGAGATATATACCAGAGATGGGAACTCCTTTGGGAGACCTTGTGAATTTCCATTCCTGGTTGATGGGAAATGGCATCATGAATGCATCGTTAGTAAAAATCATAGTGGGCCATGGTGTGCCACCACCTTAAATTATGAATATGATCAAAAGTGGGGTATCTGCTTAAAACCAGGTATGTATGGGCTGCAAACTATGTATAGCACAGAGAGAGTACTATATATGTGAGGCAAAAGGGAGAAGGAAGAGTTCAGGATGACTCAAAAGTTACTATAGCCAATACTATTCCTAGATAAGAAGCATAGGCTTGGAGAAAGAGCGGTAATGTGTAGTTACGTGTTTGCTTTCAGAATCAGGTCAGGAAGAAGAGACCTGAGACAGGCTATGTCGTGGAAGACAAAGGAGAGAGTGTGATGGGTGGCCCCAGTAGCTCAGAGAAGCGTGAGCAGTTGGGAGATTGCTGCTGACCTTTAGCCGAGCAATTTCAGAACATTAGTGTGAGTAGAAGCTGGGTTAAAGGGAACCCTGTATGAATCATGGAGAAGAAAAAGAGTGATGGTTAGCATGAGGGAAAATGGATTGCCAAAAAAGTTCTAGAAAAGTGGTGAAGAGTGTGCCGAGTGTGGAAGAGAATGGAGAAAGACAGGCCTGGCCTTCTCAGAATGAGTGCCGGTGTTTCCCCTCCATTCCTGTGTGTTAGTGCACTTTTTCTAGTGGCTTCTTACTAGAGGCAAACCACTCAGGTGGTGCTGAAGAACTCACTCTTCCTTAAAATGAGAGGTGAGACCAAGGCAGCTGTTGGATCATTATCTGGAAAGTAGCTGAGACAGTTTCTCCCCAATTAGGTGAGAGTTACAGGGAATCACAGACCTGACAGGTGATAGGTGCTTAAGAAGTATTGTTAAATGGGTAATAGGTTGAAAGACTTTGTAGCAATGATAAAATAAAGAGCTCCAAACCTATGTAACAGTAGTTAACACTTATATGGCCCTGCAAGATGACAGGTACTTTTCTAAGCTCTCAATGAGTGTTAATTCATTCAGTCATCACAGCAACCCCGTAAGATAGGTAACATAATTTATTTCCATTTTGTAGATGGGCATGGTGAGGCATAGGGGAGCTATATAAGCTGCCTAAGGTCACACAGCTAATAAATATCAGGAAATCCAGCTGTGAAGTTCTTTTCCTAAAGAGCTACACTATGCTGCCTCACTAAGTAGCCAGCCTGGTGGTATTCATAAACTCATCCTCCGTAAAGGAAACTGGGACTTTAAAATACAGATTGCTAAGCAACTTAAAGAGGTGATACTGGGCCAGTGGCTTTCTAACCCCAGAATTCCACAGAGTTCCCAGGACGGTTTGTTAGGATGTAGGGCCCATCTCCACACATTCTGAATCAGTAGATTTTGGGCAGGTAGGAGGAGGCATGAATTTACAGCAAGCTTTTAGGTAATTCTGATGCTGCTACTCTGGGGAACCATGTCTTGAGAAGTACTTACCTAGGCAGAGGTGTAGCTTTTTCAACACCTGGAACCTACTGAAATAGAAAAAGCCAGTATTTGCTTTAGCTGTAATTGATAACAAGCAGCATTTGATCAAGCAGGTACAACTGTGGTTTGTATCAGACGTCTCAGATGTAAAAAGGGGTTTAGAGGTTGTGCGGTACAAAGACCTATTTCTCAGGTGAGAGGCAGCAGGTGCAGGTTGATGGAATGACCTGTCAGGGCCAGAGCACATTCATGGCAGAAGCCGGTGGAGAACCAGAATTACTGATCTTCATTCCCCAGCGTATTTACCCAACTATACCTTGCTGCCTAATTTGGGATTAGCCACCTTTGGGTAGTGAGATGTTATTGTATTAATGTTGACCCTAGAGGTAGCTTTTATGGAAGAAGCAAGATTGTGAGTTTTGGAAGCCTGACAACTGCTAACCCGTGAGGGTTGTGTTGCATAGCAAACACACTGCCATCCCACTGGAAGCTTCTGGATTTGCAAGTGTAGGGCCTCAGTAGTAATGATAAACCTTCAGGAAATGCCTGCAAATCTACCCTTTTTGTTTCCATCAAATGTCACCATCTCTGTTGTTATCTATGCCATAAAAAAGAGGCCATTCAGAAGACCAAGTCCAGGCTCAGAGATCAGTGATCTGATTATAACTCAGTCACAAACACCTCTAGATCTTTGTTCCCATCTCTAAAGGAGAGCAATAGACAAGGTGATTTCTAAAGACCTTTCCAGTTTATAGGCCCAAGAATCTAGCATTTGATATGTAACTGGTCATGGGAGGCCATTTGAAAAATCCCTGAGTATCCTGTGTTACCACACTTGACAGACTACATTGGTTTCTCCCCTCTTGTTAGGAGTACATGGGAGGCTCTGAGTTTACTTAAAAAAATAAGATTTATTTGTTTATTTGAAAGGCAGAGTTACAGCAGAGAAAGAGGAGAGACAAAGAAATATTCTATTCACTGGTTCACTTCCCAAATGGCCACAACAGCCAGAGGTGGGCCAGGCTGAAGCCGGGAGCTTCTTCTGGGTCTCCCACGTGGATGCAGGGTACTCTGCTTCTTTCCCAGGTGCATTAGCAGGGAGCTGGATTGGAAGTGGAGCAGCCAGGACTCAAAACAGCACCCATATGGAATGCCAGTGCTGCAGGCCATGGCTTTAACCTGCTGTAATACAGCACCAGCCCCTGAGTATACTTTTGAACTAGTTATCTAAACACCTCAACACCTATCTCATCCAGAAAATAACCTTAAGATTCTTTGGAATTATAGATGCTTTTATATAGCTGTTAAAGAATATAATGTGTACATTAAAGTACATACATGTTTGTAAACATATGCATATATAATGAATATATAATGTGAATTATATAATGTTGATTATATATCATAAGTTCAATCATCTGCTAAAATGTTAGAGAGAAACCTGGGCTTAGTTCCCCAAATTAGGTAATCCCTTGAGCTCTATGTCTTGGCCATTTCAGCAACATGTGTGCACACACATACCAGGCGTGGTTTCTCTGCCAGATCTAAGCAAACCCTCTGCAGTTGACCACTATGTTCAAGTTAGTTTGTTTTCCTCTGGCTCAGTGCTCAACGACCTGTGCATGTTGAGACTCCTACCTTCAGGCCAAGGACAGGCAGGACCATTGGTGAAAATATGATATTGTGGGGCCAGCATTGTGGCATAGCAGGTAAAGTCAGCACTTGTGACACCAGCATCCCATATGGGTACGGGTTCAGGTCCCAGCTGTTCCACTTCTGGTCCAGCTTCCTGCTAATATACCTGGGAAAGCAGCAGAAAATGGCCCAAGTATCTGAGCTCCAGCCACCGATGTGGGAGACCCAGATGAAGCTTCTGGCTTCTGGCTTCAGCCTCGCCCAGCCTTGGCTATTGCAGTCATTTGGGGAGTGAACCAGTGAATGGAAGATATATTCCTCTCTCTCTCTCCTATAACTCTGCTTTTCTAATAAATAAACCTTAAAAAAGAAAGAAAATACAACTTTGTAATTAATGAGGGTTAAAAGAAAAGCAAAAAATAAAGGGAAATGGAAGTTTTAACTAGACAGTGTCATTTGGTGTCCTCTGATTTCAATTTCATTGTGTAACCAAAGGAACAAAATGTAGGCTAAAGAGCAAGGGCAGCCTCCATTTTGGCATATCCTAAGTCTATGCACATTGAATTGCAGTACTTGTAAGCATTCAACGTAATAGAAACCATTATGCCCTTATTCTATGATCACTAACATATCTTTTTATCAACAGAAAATGGCTGTGAAAATAATTGGGAAAAGAATGAGAAGCTCGGAAGTTGCTATCAATTTAATACTCAGGAAACTCTTTCTTGGAAAGAGGCTTACGTCTCATGCCACAATCAAGGAGCTGACTTACTGAGCATCAACAATGCTGCTGAATTAACTTATCTCAAAGGTAGGTTTAGTTTGCATGCTGTCGGGCAAATTGCTGATATTGTAAAGATGTTGTGAAGGTGTGTTCCTGTTTTCATACCCGAGTATGTTATTTTGTGTATATCTTTTCTGGGTTCTCTTGAAATTTCAGCACTGAAGCCCACAGGCAAGAGTACTTAATGTAATCATTTCTATCCATTGAAAATGCATCTTGTGGTAGAGAATAGAGAGAGAGAGAGGGATGTTCAGAAAATGAGGTAGGGTGGCAAGGTTAAACTGCTACCCTAATCCCAAGTGAAAGGACTTGGGGGAAGGTGCACCACATTAAGTTGTTTGAACATTGAAAAGTAGAGAATTCAAGGAAACTAAAGCAGATGGCTGAGTCATACCAGGCGGCCTCAGTCAAAAGTCCCCGCGCTGGAGTGGAGTGCAGTCCCCCGGAGCAAGGACAGTGTTAAGAAGTCTTAAAGTGGATCTAATAACAAGGACTTGTGGAATGCATAGGATTTTGTTTTGTTGGCAAGGTAGTAGTGATAATTTTAAATGTCTTAGTTATGAAATTTTAAATCACATAGGCGAAAAGAAAATAAAGAGACCATTTATTTTTTAATATGATTTTAAGGGACCACCCTTCAGTTCAGTGAAAATCACTATGGAGGCTTTGATTGGAATTGTATTGAATTATTATGTAATTAGGAAGATATTCCTGTCTCTACATTGTCTTCTCATCCTTGAAAATGATATGCCTTTCTACTTTTTTTAACAGTCTCTGGTGGAGAGCAGTGGTTCTTTTTTTCTTTTAAACATTTATTTATTTTGAGGCTGGTGCTATGGCGTAGTAGGTTAAGCCTCCACCTGCAGTGTCAGCATCCGCTATGGGCAGATCCTGGCTGCTCCACTTCTGATCCAGCACCCTGCTGATGGCCTGGGAAAGCAGTAGACGATGGCCCAAGTCCGCGGGCCCCTGCACTCACCTGGGAGACCCTGAAGAAGCTCCTGGCTCCTGGCTTCCAGTAGGCCCAGCTCTGGCTGTTAACAGCCATTTGGGGAGTGAATCAGTGGATAGAAGACTTCTCTCTGTCTGTTATAGAGGGAGGAGGAGAGACAGGGACAGAATCTTCCATCTACTGGGTAAGTCCCCAAATGGCCTCAACAGCTAGGGCTGAGCCATGCTGAAACTTTCTGGCCAGGGCTGGGCTGGAGCCTGAAGCTTCTTCTGGGTCCCTCACATGGGTGCAGGAGCCCAAGGACTTGGACCATCTACTGCTTTCCCAGGCCATCAGCAGGGAGCTGGATCAGAAGTGGAGCAGCTGGGTTGTGAACTGGCACCCATATGGGATGCCAGCACTGCAGGCGGAGGCTTAACCTGCTATGTCACAACGCCAGCCCTGACCTTTCTGTTTTTTAAGAACTTCTTTTATGTACTCAGTAAAATATATAACTTTTTCTATCAGTCTCACAGTCTTTAAAAAAACACTTGTACACAAGTGTTGACTTTTCTTTTTAATCAAGAGACCTGAGCTACCAGGACTCTGGTGGTTTGTTCTCTGAATGAAAAGCACTATTTCAAGGGGTATTTGAAGAGGTCACAGGAAATGTGTATTGTGAAAAAATTGTATGTGGATTTCATTTTTTGATCCAAAATAAAGTTACTTTTTGAAATACTGTCACAGTAATGATGTTGTTCCAGTTAGATTATTAAATGCTTTTCACTCACTAAGTTAATCTCATGTAACAACTCTATGTTGATCAAAGCTTACATAATCAGACCTCTAGAATAAGAATCTGTCAAAAGGCCAATGGGCTGGTATTTGGCAATAGAATTCTATTCTGGACCCTAAGGAAGCCTTATAGAAAATATTGTTCAGAATGAAAGCTCCAGTATATTGCAACCCTCTAGAATATTGACATTTGGAAAGTGATGACTACAGTGAAGTAAGTGTCAAAGTGCGACTGTTAACACCCTACTAAACAATCTAATGATTCCTTTTGGTTTTAAAGATTTTGTTTATTTGAGAGGCAGAGTTATAGACAGAGAGAGGGAGAGACAGAGAGAAAGGTCTTCCATCCACTGGATCACTCCCCAAATGGCCTCAATGACCAGAGTTGGGCTGATCCAAAGCCAGGAGCCCAGAGCTTCTTCTGAGTCTCCCATATGGGTGCAGGAGCTCAAGCACTTGGGCCATATTCTATTGCTTTCTCAGGCCATGGAGAGAGCTGGATCAGAAAAGGAGCAGCTGGGACTGAACCAGTACCCATATGGGATGCTGGTGCTGCAGGTAGAAGCATAGCTTACTATACCACAGCACTGGCCCCTTATGATGTCTTTAAGGGAATGCATGGTACATGATTCTTTATACATCAGTTTTCTTTAATAATTCGTAAAAGGGAAATATATTGTTAAGAATCTTATTTTTCCCCTATTCTGGGCCAGCCATTTCCCACAATTTATGCACATCAAAAATTTTAGAGGTTCTGTTTGTCTGTTTCTAATGTTCCAAGCTCCTCTTTCAATTTGGAAGTTGTTTAGGCATATCAATAGGCATAATTGCAAATTCTGTTTTCCCAAGACCCAAGAAAGCTATGAGTTAACATCTAAACTCAGAGTATCTAAATCTTTTTTTTTTTTTTTTTTTTTTGACAGGCAGATTTAGACAGAGAGAGAGACAGAGAGAAAGGTCTTCCTTTTTCCATTGGGTCACCCCCCAGATGGCCGCTATGGCTGTCACACTGTGCCAATCCAAAGCCAGGAGCCAGGTGGTTCCTCCTGGTCTCCCACGTGGGTGCAGGGCCCAAGCACTTGGGCTATCATCCACTGCCTTCTCGGGCCACAGTGAAGAGCTGGACTGGAAGAGGAGCAACCAGGACAGAATCTGGCGCCCCAACCGGGACTAGAACCTGGGGTGCTGGCAGTGAGCCGCAGCACCAGCCGAGTATCTAAATCTTGAACAGAAATTTCTATTCAATGTCCTTTAAAAAAAAAAGATTTATTTGTTTATTTGAAAGACAGAGTTACACAGAGAGGGAGAAACAGAGAGGGAGATCTTCCATCCACTGGTTTACCCCCCAATTGGCCGCAACAGGTGAAGCTGCACCGATCCAAAGCCAGGAGCTTCTCCAGGTCTCCCGTGTGGGTGCAGGGGCCCAAGGACTTGGGCCATCTTCTACTGCTTTCCCAGGCCACAGTAGAGAGCTAGATCAGAAGTGGAGCAGCCGAGACTTGAACCCATGCTCACATAGGATGCCAGCACAGCAGGCGATGGCTTTACCTGCTACACCACAGCGGCAGCTCCCATTCAGCATCCTTTTACTGAGAACTACCATATGTAAAATTGGGCCAGGTGTAGTGAGGCCAACAAGAGTGAATCAGACACAGATTTAATAGCCAAAGTATTTGATCTAGTTGGATAAACAAGGGTTGAACATAATATGGAGCACAAAGGAGAATATTATTTACAAAAAAAAATCTTTGGATTAGCTAGTTATTGATTGTGACTAGGGAATACTCTGCCATAAGTAAAAGCATACGAAACCTCCTTGAAAATAAGTCTCAAGTAGTCTAAACGAGCTTTGTTTTTTCCTTTCTGCCTACCTTGTACCTGCTTAGTTTTCTTTTTTCTTTTGTTTTTACTAATACAAGGGCCTAGAGATCTAGACTGGTATCTATGTAATCACTGGATTGTGTCTGGGAATCAACACAGGCTGTGGTCTTTCCAATCCATCTGAGACCTAAAAAGAGACTCAGCAATCTCCAGAGCAGAAACATCACATTTCCATTCTTCCGTATTCGCGTCTATCC
Source organism: Oryctolagus cuniculus (assembly GCF_964237555.1). Classification (NCBI taxonomy): domain Eukaryota; kingdom Metazoa; phylum Chordata; class Mammalia; order Lagomorpha; family Leporidae; genus Oryctolagus; species Oryctolagus cuniculus. The sequence goes on from NC_091434.1 coordinate 82,078,491, forward strand.
TAAAAGATTATTCATTTGAATTCACTTTGACAAGTGTCCCAAAGTGAGGATGCTTCTGGACTAGGGTCTCCACTGGCTTTGGCTTTTCCTAGACACATGACTGTTATCAGACCCTGTGGCTTCTCATTGTGGGAGCGGTATAGAAGCATAGGATCAGATCTGAACACTCCAGCAACGTCTTCCTCAGTGGACTCACTCTCTTGATTTAATTTGGGATTTTATGTTATCAATCATCTGTCTCTTGATAAAGATAAAATGTAAAGAAAAAAGTCTAGTTACAGATTGCCCATGGCATTTAAGAAATCTCTGTCCCTTATATTTACCAAGCAGGACTTCCGTCCATTTCCCATTCATGTCTACCTGGCAAATACGCATAAGAAACATTCATATTTTCCAACAGTCACAATTTGTCTTATGATTCCAATGAAGTCTTCAATACAAGTCACAAAGAACACCAGAATGAAGCAAAACATGAGGAGTGTGAAAGCTACAGTTTATCCCATTATAAATGTGTACATGCAGTGCACAGTAGTGATAGGATTTTCAAAGGGATCAGAGGGATCAGTTGTTTCCTGCTGGAGGGGATCTGGAAGGGCTTCTTGGAAGGGATGGTATTGAATTGGGGGGGGATTGGAAAGATTTGTCCTCAGTACTACCTCCAGTGGAAATGAATCAAAAGAATTATGAATATCAGGGTATGGTTGAGTCTGGAGTGCCCAAAATATGTCATAGTTTCCAGGCTCACTTAGGGATGCCCGAAAATCATTTAAAGAAAAACTAACATTCAGTTAAATCTGCGAAGTCTTCGTCTATCAGTCCTGGCAGCCCTTGCTTATGTGTGGGAGATGAAAGAGAGGGATGAAGCCACAGTTGCCTTCGGCGCTCGCCTCACCCTTTCTTTCTCAGCATCTAGTGCCTTAGACAAGTGATGGGAACCCTGGTTTCTCATGCCCATACCTAACAAGTTTATCCTTATCATACCGTCAATCCTAGTTTCTTCCTGGTTAGCTCTTTCTCCCAAGCTCTTTGTATCCATGTCAGCTGTTCTTCTCTTATATTTTCACCTACTCTTACTCCCCCCTCACTCTTCCACATCTGGCTATAAACTTGTTTAAATGCTACCATTAAAAAATAGACATAGGTGGGCCAGTGCTGTGGTGTAGAAAGTTGGCATCCCATATGGGTGCCGATTCCAATCCCGGCTGCTCCACTTCTGATCGAGCTCCCTGCTAATGTGGCTGGGAAAGCAGAGGGAGATAGCCCAGGTCCTTGGGTCCCTGCACCCATGTAGAGACCTGGAAGAAGCTCCTGGCTCCTGGTTTCAGCCTGGCCCATTTAGGGAGTGAACCAGTGGATGGGAGATCTCTCTTTCTCTCCTTCTCTGTATGGCTGCCTTTCAAATAAATAAATAAATAAATCTCTAAAAAAAGAAAATAGACGTAGGGATCGAGATTTGGCCCAGCAGTTACAATGCTGCTTTGGATGCCCGCGTCCCAGGCCAAAGTATCTGGGTTCAAATTCCACCTCGGGTATCACTTTCAGCTTCCTGCCAACATTGCATACTGGGAGACAGCCAGTGATGGCTCAAGTAATTTAGTTCCTGCTACCCATGTAGGAGACCTGGATTGAATTCTGTGCACTGCTCCATTGCAGGCATTTGGGGGAGTGAGCCAGCAGATGGGAGCTCGCTCGCTCTCTCTCCTTCTCCCTTTCCCTCTCTCTCTACCTCCCTACATCGCCCCTCTCCTTCCCTTCTTCCCTCCCTTCTACCCCACTACCTCACTCTCAACTACAACTTTTTTAATTAAAAACACATTTCCTGGATCCTGCAGCCCTACCTCTTTCTTTCACAGCCAAGCTCCTTTGCAGTTCTCTCCCAACTTCACATCTGCTGCTTAGTGGAGCAGTAATTACACCTCTGTTCCCACCATTCCCTTTCAAGACTCCTACCCATCCTTTAAAAGTTGGTCTCCAAGTCGTGGCTTTTGGTTTTGTTACCGACAATGACCAAAAGAAACCAAATGGCACTCGAGGCTTTGGGAGCAAAGGCACGCAGTTGATTTACACATGCGGGTTCAATTAGACTTGTGCCCTCTTTCTTTCCCTACTTTTATATGCTAAATTTAGCAAGGCAGGAACGATGTAGTTTTGAGGCAGTTTCAGGGCAGTTTGGGGGATCACACTGTTACCTTACGCCCACAGGGATTAACAAATCACAACTGCAAGGTAAGATAGCTTTAAATATGGGAATGAGTGAATTGCAGCTTAAAGACAGTTTCAGGAGGCACGCAAGTATCTTATCTTAGGTATGAGACTGGGACTTTATGGCAGGTGTGTAACCAAACTGGTTTCTAAGTCAGTACTGATTTGCTTAGACCCAGCTGGCCCTTTGATAACAAACAGGAAGGAGTCTGTAGCATTCCCTTGAACCGGCTCCTTAATGACAAGCAGGAGGGCATCTGTAGCAGTTTCTCTGCTGCTGCTTTTTCCTCCACCCAGGAAAGCGCTTCCCTTCCATTCCCTGGTTTCAGTTTTGGTGAAGTCAGATGTTTTATGCATCTAGGTTCTAGAATCTTCAGTAAGGCAAGGTTGTGTATAGCAGAATTACCCTTGAAAGCCGTTACAGTATGGACACAGTTTTTTGTTTACATACTACACCATTCATACATATAGGAATAGTTTTCTTCATAATACATGGTTTCCACAAACTTTTCGAAGACCTTTCCTGTGCCTGGATTTCAAAACTTTTTTATTGAAAATAAACTTATCTTTTAATCACATTTTCCTTGAACCTATTGAAAAATAATGCAATAGTATATAATTTGTAGGAAGGATTTAAGAAACTGTTATCAAGTGCTTTACTTCTGGGAGTTTTTCAACAGATTTATGAAGATTCCAACCTGTTAACTCTTCCTGTTTACCAGCATCAAAACTGTCCTTGGTAGATCATTTCACCAGTTGTTCTATCTCTTCTACCTGTCCCTTAATTATGTGTTTTTGTTTTTGTTTTTGTTTTGTTTTGTTTTGTTTTGTTTTTTGACAGGCAGAGTGGACAGTGAGACAGAGACAGAGAGAAAGGTCTTCCTTTTCCGTTGGTTCACCCTACAATGGTCGCCACGGCCGGCGCACTGCGCTGATCCGAAGGCAGGAGCCAGGTGCTTCTCCTGGTCTCCCATGCGGGTGCAAAGCCCAAGGACTTGGGCCATCCTCCACTGCACTCCCGGGCCACAGCAGAGAGCTGGCCTGGAAGAGGGGCAACCGGGACAGAATCCAGTGCCCCAACGGGGACTAGAACCCGGTGTGCTGGCGCCGCAGGCAGAGGATTAGCCTATTGAGCCATGGCGTTGGCCCCTTAATTATGTTTTTAAAAGATTTACTTATTTATTTGAAAGGCAAAGTTACAGAGAGGCAGAGGCAGAGAGAGAGCGAGAGACAGAGAGGGAGGGAGAGAGAGAGGGGTCCTTCATCTGCTGGTTCACTCCCCAGAGGGCCACAATGGCTGGAGCTGTGCTTATCTGAAGCCAGGAGCCAGGAGCTTCTTCCAGGTCTCCCACGCAGGTGCAGGGACCCAAGGACTTGGGCCATTGTCTACTGCTTTCCCAGGCCACAGCAGGGAGCTGGATCAGAAGTGAAGCAGCTGGGACCAGAACCCGGCGCCTATATGGGATGCCAGCACTGCAGGCAGTGGCTTTCCCTTCTATACCACAGCTCAGGCTCAGGTCCCTTAATTAATTTTTCAAATTCTCCCTTTGTGGTGTTGATGAGGTCTTCCAGGTTCCTGTATATTGCTGTTGACTTCCTTTAAAAGTGTTAACATTTCTTAGAATCATTTGCACATTTTTTCATTATTTTTCCAATATACATGGACCTTTACAAGCATGATTGCATCTGTTTTTTGTGGGCATATGCACATTGAGTGACATATTGGCAATTGGTCTTGCTATTTAAATTATTTCTGCTTTTCTATCTTCCCATCTCTTTTTTGCTGATGAAATCCGGTTGTCAAATAATAAATTGGAATGATCCATCTCCACTGTAGCACTTGTATTTATGTGTGCCAGGGGAGGGGAGTCTCATTTTTTTGTTTTTAGCCTAAATGTTCCTTTGGACCCTAGAGCCACATATTCACTTGCCTACAAAAACCAGCTCCTATACATTTTTCTGACCCAGTACCAGAAATACTGTACCATTCAGGGATCTGTATCTGTTTCTATTACATTGACATTCTCCTAAGGACAGGGACTTTGCCATTTTGGTTTTTATATCCCTAGTACCTGACAGATAATATGTGCTTTATGAATTTAAACTATCAGTCTGTCATACAATCAGGTCTTCAAAATCTATACATATACAATGGGAACTAATTTTGCTAAGTCTTCAAGATCAGTATAAGAGGTTAAAAATAGTGAAAGAACTTCACTGTGTTCTTGGCTTAGAAGAAAAGAAATTGGACAAGCCAGTAGGAAAGTAGAATTGAATTAACTTATCAGCCTTAGGGATTCTCCGTAGTCTGAAATTTGATGTCCATCAACGTCAGCTGCCTGTGTTGCATAGACAGTTGCCGAATGAGCTCCTGCCTTAAAGTCAAGCCCTTCAGGTTTTTGCTTTTGGTAGAAATCTAGGTTTGATTTAGATAGTAACAGATAATTTTGTCATTTTTTAAATTATGTGATTTTTCCAGAAAAAGAAGACATTGCTAGAGTTTTCTGGATTGGTTTAAATCAGCTGTACTCTGCTAGAGGCTGGGAATGGTCAGACCACAAGCCATTAAACTTCCTCAACTGGGACCCAGGTAACTGCTTCTTTTTCCACCTATTTTGCACAGAGCAAATGCTTCAAAAAACAAAATCTCCCACTTACTGAGAGTTTATAAAACTTGAAGTCTTTTTTTTTTAAAGATTTATTTTATTTATTTGAAAGACAGTTACAGAGAGAGGTAGAGAGCGAGAGAGAGGTCTTCCATCCGCTGGTTCACTCCCCAGATGGCTGCAATGGCCAGAGCTGTGCCAATCCGAAGCCAGGAGCCAGAAGCTTCCTCCAGGTGTCCTGTACGGGTGCAGGGGCCCAAAGTCTTGGGCCATCTTCTACGGCTTTCCCAGGCCACAGCAGAGAGCAGGATCAGAAGACGAGCAGCCAGGACTAGAACCAGTGCCCATATGGGTTGCCGGCACTTCAGGCCAGGGCTTTAACATGCTGCACCACAGCACCGGCCCAGCTTCAAGTCTTGACAACTATTCTTGTGGTTATTTCTCAGAAGAATGTTTTCTTAAGTCGTCCTTAATTTTGCTATGGTTACAGCCACCTGAAGCATTCCAAAGGCAACTAATCGTTTGTCCTTGACCTTTAGAGCAACCCTGCACTTTCAGCTAAGAGCAGAACGAGCCCCACTGCTTGGCCAGGAGCCAGCCTGTCCTGTAGGAGACTTGACACACCTATGATTTGCCCATGGTGTGTCTCATCTGCAGCTTAACCCTAATGCAGACATATTTCCACATTCTCAAACTCCAAGGTCTCCCCACTGTAGCACCCCCAAAATACTGACAACATAAGGGTTTTATTTTCTTACACAAATAAATACCTCAGGTAGATTTTATGGTGAATAAAACAAAATTTCTACTTAAATAAATGACTTTTTCACTAAAAGAAGGGATTAGGTAGCTTTTAAAAAATAAAACCTTATGCTTCGGACAGATGTAGAACCTAAAAGTTAACATTAACTTCAGTACAAAAATATTCTGTACACAGGAAAAACAAGTTATGTTCAATAAAATACTAGTTAGTAATTTTAGTTAATTAAATTTCTTCATTGATAAATTATTACTCTAATATTTCAGTGAATAGGATCTTTCAAGTTAATTTAATCTTTAAATCCTTAATGGCATTTCAGAATAATTAATTATTTTACTGTATAGAGTATCAGATTAACAGCTGCTTATCACAGGATATGACATGGATGTTGTCTAGGGGCAGAGGTTTGTTTTTTGTTGTTTAAATTAACTACAATATGAATATATCATAGTTCCCCCATATCCTGTATTTTTAGAAGAATTTAAGCACATTGTTGTCTATAAGGCTTTGCATTTCAACTTACTTAAAAGTTTAAACTATACTTTGAGTTCCCATCGAAGCAGAATTATGAATCTGAATTATTTTTTTGTAAATACCAACCTGGTCCTAACCTTATTCTTCAAACTGGAAATCCTTCCTCTCAAGACAAGCCCAGTGCACCTACATTAGGTGGGTCAAGCTGTGTGAAAATGGATGCTGAGTCCGGTCTGTGGCAGAGTTATTCCTGTGAGGTCCTACTACCCTACGTCTGCAAGAAACCATTGAATAACACCACGGAGTTAACAGGTATCTTTCTCATAACAAACAGATAAATCTTAATTAAATTCACAGTGTTCTAAGTCAAGTCAATCTATTTCGAATGTCTATTCCCGTCTTTCCTTTACCTGATATTACCAGTGCAGAACAGTCTTAACTTGTTGACCCCAGGACTAGGTATTAACAACTTCACCCAAATAAACCTTTGGCTGAGGCACTGAAGAATATTAGGTAAAAAATGCATATATGTCATATGAAGGCAGAGATGTTCTAGATAAGAAATACATTTCTATTCACTGGTATCTCTTTTTCCCCTAAAGTAGTTGTTTTCAATGTGTGATCCACAGAGCATGGCAGCACCTATACCTATAGAAATGCAGATTCTCTCATTTTGAGATTCAATGATTGTTCACAGCCCTTGTCTCCACTGTTGAACAGTTTTTTTTTCTTCTTACTATCTGTTGAACTCTTTACTTAGTGTAGGATTAATCTTATGAGTATAAAGTTAACTGAAAATCGATCTTTGTAAAATTAAGAGTGAGAATAGGAGAGAGAAGAGGAAAAAAGGTGGGAGAGTGGGCAGGAGGGAGGGTAGGGTGGAAAGTATCACTATGTTCTTGAATCTGTATATAGGAAATACATGACATTTGTATACCTTAGATAAATTTTTTAAAAAAAAAAGAAATGTAAATTCTCAAGACCTGCTCAGATTTCCTGTATCCTGAGCTCCAGGAATGGGCCTAGCAATCTGTGTTTCACAAAGCAATCTGTGTTTTCTGATACAGGTTCATATCTGAGAACCACTGCCATAGGGATAGGGCTATACATACTGTACGACTCTGTGATGATTTGAAAACTGTGGATGCAAATGTATTCCCAGCCCCACCCACCCACCCAACACCTGGCTATTCTGCACCCTTCCTTGTCAGGCTGGTTCTGTAGGTCTTTAAGTTGAACAATTAGGTAGGAAAGAAGTGCAGAACATTGTATGGACAAGGAGGAGGGTTTTCCCAAGAGCTTGGAGGTGAGAGCGCAAGCAGAGCTGAAGTTTTTGAGGAGCAGAGAAGTTTGAGGAGTTTTTTCAAGAACAGAGAAGAACAGGACTCAGACTGTCCAGGACAGAGCCTGAGGTATGCCTGGGATTCCAGTGAATCTCCATGGAATGAGAAACTGAGAGTGAAATCGGTGAATCTAAATGTCCTGCTCTAAAAAACTATAGAGGAAGAGAATAAAGCATCCAATTTTTTTATAATTCAAAAAAGGAGCATAAAGCAATTTTTAAAGAAAAAAATAGTTGTATGTAATAAAAAATGTAGAAGGATGTTTTAAAGTAATGGAGGAAGGAAACATTTATCTTCCAAGTTAATTCAAACCTAATTTAATCCATACAACAAAAGTCATAACATAAGAGACAGCACAAATGAAAATAAAATAGAGCGACTGCTGAAAGATTAAGTATATCTCTCACAGTACTGATTATTAAGTAAATCATGATGTTTCCACATGATTGAATAATATGCATTTATTAAAATAACTGTGCCAGCAGGAAAATACAAAGAACAGAACAAAATAATATGCCTACTTATCATTTTAATCTTGTGAAAATATGTATCCTAGAGTTAAGGACGAGAATATGAAAATGATTAAGTTTGATTATGTGTGATTTTCCCTCTGTTACTTTATCATACTTGTAAAATATGTCAGTAATAAAAAATGATTTCAGAGCTTTAAAGTTAATTGAGTTATCTTGCAGTTATGAACCTGGATTTTATCCTTTAGTAAAAAACAAACTTCCCAAATTTTTAAGAATTTGTGTTTGTTTTCATACAGTGGACTATCCAGCTGATTCTGAGCCAATGAATAACTAAACCACTTCTGGTTTGTTAACAAAAGTAGAAGTGTGTTGTATGGTTTTACGCCTGACCCTTCCTGTAGACTAGAAAGATTGGACCTTCCCGTTGAGTTCATCATGGTCAAAATGAAGAATCTAATCTTATGATGTCTGTAGGTCTAGCAAGAGGGCATGAAGAGGAATCCCAGATGCCTTTTAGTCCTTTCCCTCTGAGCTGCCATCTCTTGGGTGTGATTGTATAAATGTCTGTTTTGTTCCTTAAATCTCTGCCTGTCATTTCTCAATAGTAGGCATTAATGCGCGTCTCCTTGCTAAGCTCACCACGGAATAAGAGGGTTGGCCTCATAATCTTCTCAAAGGCAGAGACTGGAGGGGAACCTAACAAATTGGATGCCCAGGAAAAGATTTGTCAGCAGCTGGTTCACTCTACACCTTCCTTTTCTCTGCAACGACCAGGGGCAATCTCTCCCTAGCTGGGGTCTGTGCCCAGCTGTGCAGCACATTTGCATCCCATTAAAGTCACATCAGTATCTGAATCCCTGCAGGATTCTTATGATGCCATGTATGCAGGAGGGACTACGTAGATTGATGTCGCTGTTGTATCTGGTAGCCCATTCCCCAGTGTTCCAGAAGGCTTATGATTCAAGAAAGAAAAATTTGCAATGTTATTGATTCAAAGTAAATATATCTTTACTGGAGTATAAATAGCCGCTTTTCTGGCAGATGTTTGGACATATTCAGATACCCGCTGTGATGCAGACTGGCTGCCAAATAATGGATTTTGCTATCTCCTGGTGAATGAAAGTGACTCCTGGGACAATGCGAGTACGGAATGCAAAGCCTCCGGTAGTGACCTCCTGAGCATTCATTCTTTAGCAGATGTGGAGGTGGTTGTCACAAAACTCCATCATGGAGGTAAGTTTTAAAATTTACACTATATATGAGGTTTAAGATATTGTAAAATGGTCCTATTTTCAGACTCTTGGTGGAATTGAAATTTGATCCAAAAATCAGCACTGTCCCTTAGGGTTTTCTGTGGTGCTGGAACTGCTCACCAGCCACATGTGCAATTGAAATGTAGCTAGGGCAACTGAGGCACTAGATTATCACTTTATTTGGTTTTAATTAATTTACATTTGTGTTTAAGTAGCCACATATGCCCAGTGGCTATTGACATGTTCTGTATTGGCAGTACAAGCAATGATCAAATAATCTGCTTGTTCTCATAAATTAAGTTCTTTAAGTTCCTCCAAAAACCTCAGTGATGATTTTACTTTTCTAATTATTTGGAAGCTAAAGACTGGTAAACAAAAATATACTAGACCGCAGTGTTATGACCTATTCCTTGGATTCACTAATAATAGTAGGTGCCTATTTTGTGCTGCCACGGTGCTAATGTTTCATTTGTGAAGGCAGCAGTGGATTGTATTTCTGTTCTAATTGGAACATCTATAGTTGTATTCATAGAATTCCCTAATTCCTTTAAAGCCAAGTTAATTTACACTAGATATCAAGAACACCACTCTACAAATCATAGTGTAACTGCTATAGCTGCATACTCTGTTTGCATAAGTGACTTGAAAAGCCTTCACTGCACAACCTGCCTGCTTTATCAACATTTTAATAGGCTAATTAAGAATATCTTAAAGGCTTTTAAAACTACATCAGAATGTAAAAATGTACTTAGTGTATCACTAAGTAAAACTAAACAAATGGGACATTTTTCTTTCAGATGCCAAAGAAGAAATATGGACAGGCCTGAAGAACATAAACATGCCAACTTTGTTTCAGTGGTCAGATGGTAGTGACGTGACTCTAACATATTGGGATGAGAATGAGCCAAATGTTCCCTACAATAAGACTCCCAATTGTGTTTCCTATTTAGGAAAGGTAGGAAACCTCCCTGGTTTATTTCTATTCTTATTGTAATACCTAATGATAATACTTCGATTGGGATATTTGTATATGAACAAGAAAAGAATATTAAGAACCTTGTATATGATCTTTATGGCATCTTCTGAAAAAAAAAAAAGTAAATTACAGCAGTTACTAAATAATCTGCTTCCTGCCTGAGCGCAGAGAATCCCTTTAGAACTGAGACCCTTGTGCCAAACTGATCCTAATAACCTGTTTTCTCATAGGACCAGGGTCTGCATCCTGTTTCCTACCATTGGTGTGATATTTGTATGTAGCTATAATCTAACCTAAAAAAAATCCCATTTTATGGGGCTGGCTTTGTGGCACTGCAGGTTAAGTGGTTGCCTGCAATGCCAGCATCCCATATAAGCACTAGTTCAAGTTCCAGCTTCTCTCTACTTCTCATCTAGTGCCCTGCTAATGCACTTGGGAAAGCAGTTGGGTTCCTGGCTTCTGGCTTTGACCTGGCCCTGGCCCACCCCCAGTCTTTGTGGCCATTTGGGAGTGAACCAGTTCATGGAAGATGCCTTTGTCTCTGTCTCTGTTTCTGTCTTTCTGTAACTCTGCTCTTCACATAAATTTTTTCAAAAAAATCTTTATGAATTTATATTTAGATCAAGTTTATATTAATCCTACTATGAGAAGTGAAAAAAAATGTGTTTAAAATTAGATCTGAATTTGTTCAAAATGCCTAAACACTTATTGAACATGTTTTAAAACCAAAAAATAGGCAGTATCTTGATCAGGTTTGGCATATGTCTTTCTGTGTTTAATTTGTATCAATCTCCTGTGGGTAGTTGTCTCTTAATTGGTTGTGTGGGTGACTGTGTCACCCAGCCAACTGAAAAGACACAAGTGGGAGCGATACACAGCATACGTATTTAGAAGAATTTCCACGATAAAGATGTGTTTAGAAAGGTATCACATTGGTGCTATATTTAAAAGAATGTGCAAAATGCTTTTTAAAAAAGAGTAGAAGAATGGAAATTAGGTGCTATGGGGAAGAGTGAACTAATGCCATACCTAAACAACATCCCGGTGCCCAGAACTGCCCCTTCTCATGCCTGACTTACTTAAATTTAACTGGAAGGAAACACAGTGATTCAGCCAGTTAAGCAAAATTAATGTTAAGCAGCATATTTGAAAGAAAACTTTCAAGTCTTGGCTGAGGTAGAGTTGAAAGAAAATTGTGGTCTAGAATTCATGGAGCACAGCTGTTCTACCATCCTCACTTTACATATGAGGAAACCAAGCCAAGGAGGGAGTTGACTTCCAATATTTTTAAACTGGTCATGTCATATGGAAGATTGGCATACTGGCTGAGTTCTTCCTTCAACGTCTTTACCCAGGGTCCTATGTTGTTTTTATTGTTGGTCTTACAAGAAAAATAAAATTCATCCACAGTGTGACCTTCAGGTGATACTGAGATAACAGGCTGTGAAACACAACCGTGCAGGCCTGTTTGCATTTGCTGAGAGTGTTTTCTCACAACCAGTTATTCACTACGTTCTCTTCCTCTCCTTCTTCCCAGCCCTCCTTCAGCCCCAGACCTTTCTCATAGTTTTTGTGAATTCAGTTCTAAATGTATGGCAAATAATTTCTTTTGTGAGCAAATATATTTGTATCTTTTAAAAGCTAGGTCAGTGGAAAGTCCAATCTTGTGAAAAGAAACTTAAATATGTATGCAAGAAAAAAGGAGAAAAAATAAATGATCCCAAGTCTGACAAGCTATGTCCTCCAGATGAGGTATGTAAACTCACTGTGTAAAATATCCTAAGCTGTATTGCACCTTCTTGGTTAGAAATGATAGTTGAAACTTAAACAACTTAGACCTGTGAAATAGAAGAAATCACTACCTGTTGTTCATTTACATGACAGCAAACCAGAAGGCAGTGAATCATAAGATATTGGCATGCATACTTGCAGAAGAAAATGTCAATGTTTCATGAATTTTTATACAAACAAATATGATTACTATCCATGATGCTGATTTTTTACTTCCTCTACTATTATTGTTCAAAAATAACTTAGCTTACATACTTTTATGATGAGCCAGACACTAATTTAATTGTCTTTAATTCATCCTCTGTGAGTCCACACATGTGATCAGGGTGGGAGGTGGAGGTTCCCACGCTCATCACATGTATGCATTCACTGGTCATAGCCTCAGTTTCCACAAGTTGTAAGATGTCATCAGTATAACCGAGACTTGCTTGTCAGAGAGGAACGTCATCAAGTCTGGAAAGCATTGTGACAGCATCTCTTCTCGGATTTAGGGCTGGAAGAGACATGGAGAAGCCTGTTACAAGATTTACAGCGATGAGGTCCCCTTTGGAAAGAACTGCAATCTGACTATCACCAGCAGGTGTGACCACTAGTAAACTGTTAACTCTCAGCTCTTTTGCGAAACAGTTTTCCTTGGAAAAAAGTTTATCTTCAAATTAATCCAAACATTGTAAAACATTTGTAAATTTGATTCTTCTTTTGTAGTTTTGAGCAAGAATTTCTAAATGATATGATGAAGAAGTATGATAAATCTTTAACAAAATACTTCTGGACTGGCCTGACAGATGTAGATTCACGTGGAGAGTATAGTTGGGCAACTGTTGGTGGAATAAAGCAGGCTGTAACATTTTCCAACTGGAATTTTCTTGAGCCGGGTGAGTGTTTTGGCCTTTAGTGTAGCAGAATGGAGTGGCTAGCGAATGCAGCATCCTTCCCAAAGGTGTTCTTCACTTTTAAAATATGTAGGAAATGATCTTCAAGGATCTCTCTTTGGAACCAAAGGTAGAATCAGAGGCAATGTCTTCTCTACTAAATCCTTGGGAATAATCTGGTGAAAGAAGTTGGAAAATTTATTCCCCAAAGCTACCATCTAACAGCATGGAGCTACAATCACGAGTATGGGTTTTTTCTTCTTGATATGTATGTCTCCAACAGAATCTAGCAGCTTTTTGTGTTGCACTTTACATTTTCAACTCACTGCTTATCTTCTTTTTCCAAAATTAAGTATGTTTCTTGTCTTCTCAATGGTTAATAATTAAGCAACATATTATAGATAGTGTCTAATCTAAAAGTTAGTTCATCTTTCTCCAAAAATCCTAAAGCATCAGCCATGATTGTCTGTAGAATCAGGATATTTTTTTTAACTTTTATTTAATAAATATAAATTTTCAAAGTACAACTTTTGGATTACAGCAGCTTTTTCCCCCCATAACCTCCCTTCCAACTGCAACCATCCCATTTCCCACTCCCTCTCCCATCCCATTCACATCAAGATTCATTTTCAATTCTCTTTATATACAGGAGATCAATTTAGTATATACTAAGTAAAGATTTCAACAGTTTGCACCACACAGAAACACGAAGTATAAAGTATTGTTTGAGCACTGGTTATACCATTAATTCACATAGTACAACACATTAAGGACAGAGATCCTACATGAGGAGTAAGTGCACAGTGACTCCTGTTGTTGATTTAACAACTGACACTCTTATTTATGGCGTCAGTAATCATCCGAGGCTCTAGTCATGAGTTGCCAAGGCTATGGAAGCCTCTTGAGTTCGCCAGCTCCAATCTAATTTAGACAAGGTCATAGTCAAAGTGGAAGTTCTCTCCTCCCTTCAGAGAAAGGTACCTCCTTCTTTGATGGCCCGTTCTTAGAATCATAACATTTTGGCCAGAAAGGATATCAAAAGTCCTTTCTAATTTTGGGGTTGGGAAAATGGAAGCTTAGAACTGTGATTTACTTAACAAAGGTCATCTGTTTATTGAATTAATAAAATCAAGATCTTCTGATCTCCAAGCGAATAATTTTTAGAGGAGTTTGGCTTTGAATAAGACATCTGTTATAAAGCATCACACTTTCCTCCCCTTTGAATTATTTACATTTTTGTGTATGTTTTTCTAATGTAATCATGAAAATATATTTTGTAACACATAAGTTGGAGTGTGTAAGCTCATAATTGAACCCAATATTTGAAATAATGCCCACAAAATTTGTAACACATGGTCATCACCACTCAGCATGAGTGGTATGGATTGTAACAGTTATCTTTTTACTTGCAGTAGAGAACACAGATGCTAATCTTGGTTAAATCTCATCTTAGGTTAGAAATATTTTAATAGATAAATCACACAGATTTCTCTAATAGTCACTCAGATAACTTAGGGTAAATATCACACACTTATGGGTAAGCCTCAGTGATTGGAGGGATGATGAAGGAGTAGCAACCGTGGCTACCACTTCAGTTCTGTGATCCAGGCAACTGCCATTGAAGTGTCTTTACCATTATTACTCCCAGCATCAGCCAACTTGGTCTACATGGGCAAGCAAGTCATGAATAGGAGCATAGAACAAGGGAAACAACAGCACGCCTACCCAGGGTAGGGTGGCCTTAGTTTCCTTCATTCCTTGTTCTCCTTGCTGTCCACACATAAGACATATGGCTTCTGCGTTTGGTAGGGTAGAAGTTGTTCTCATTATTTTCCACTGTACGTGACTCTTCTTGTCTCCTGTCTACTTCAGGCAGTGTGGCATAATGGAAAAGGAGCATGATTTTCTACAAAACAAATTCTAGTTCAAATCCCAACTCCATCACTCCCCAAGTATGAGCATGGGCAGCTCACTCAGTCTTCATCAGGAAAATGGATTGGATGGTACAAACCACCTTTTAATGTTGTAATGCATAAGTAAAATTGTAGGCATCATAAGATAAATAGTAAACAATATGTGTTATCACATATCACCTTCTGCCTTTATGGTACCAGCCCTACCTTTGGGTCTAAATCTAAGAGTTTTGCCTTGAAGTTTACTTTTAACAACTTCTGAATGTTGTTAGCCTGACTTGAGCCCCTGTCCTGAGGAGTGTAGTGGCTTAGGATGCTATACTAAGAAGCAGCCTACATGGATTCATAATCCTGGATCAACCATTTACTGATAGTGTGACCTAGGACAAGTCCCTGAATACTTATTGCACCTCAGTTGCAAAAGTAGAATCCACTCTATAACCTTGTTGTAAGGATTATTTAATTGAATCCTTTTAAAAATAGTCTCTGACAAGTTGCACACGCTTTTGTATATTACTCACCCTTATCATCATTATGATTATTCTGAATAGTATTTCTTTTTCTCCCTTTTCTCCATTTTGTTGTGTATTCTATCTGCCTGCCATGGCTCAGAGTAAAAACATGATTGAACTTTAATTTAACAATTTAATTTTTAATTAAACTTGCCAATTTAATCCCAGCTTCGCCAGGTGGGTGTGTAGCTATGTCTACTGGGAAGTCTCTTGGAAAGTGGGAGGTGAAGGACTGCAGAAACTTCAGAGCACTTTCAATCTGCAAGAAAATGAGTGGACCTGTTGAACCTGAGCAAATAGCTCCCAAGCCAAGCGACCCCTGTCCTGATGGCTGGCATAGTCTCACCTCCAGTCTTTCTTGCTATAAGGTAAAGTTACCTTGTCATTCACTACTTCAGCAAAGTTACCTTTCTACTCTCCTCGTTTCTGTCCTTGTACAGATTATGTTCTTCCTCATATATGTTTGTAACCTAACGTGTTGGAGCCCGGGTCCTTAATGGGCATGAACCTCAAGTGGCAGGTGGCTCAGTCCTACTCCCTGCACGATACTGTCTGAAACAGAAGCCAAAGCCAGAACAGAGTTATTTCTTTCTGGGAAGTCCAATAAGTGGCATGTCATGATGGTACTCATCTTGGAGCTCTCAGACACTTCTAATGCTTGTTGTCGGATTAAGAATCCCATCACTTCTTAGAACAAAAAAAAAAGTTTATTTTCATATCTGTATCCATCAGATAGTCTCACAAACCGTTAGATACTACCCCAAAATTCAATGGCAATGACAACAGTCTGCAGGTCAGTTGGGGTTTCACTAATCTAGTTCAGGCTTGAATGGTCAGCTATGCTGGGCACCAGGCCACGACGTGAGATCTGTTGCCATTCAATCAAGGGATGAAGTTGAGGGGTAGCTGCTATCAGAGGCTTGTTTTTCTTACAGTAAATCAGTGAAGGCCAAGAAAGTAAATCCAGCCACATAACCCTGTTTCAGACCTCTGTTCACTTTACAGCCACTGTTGTGCTGTTGGTCACAGCATAAGGCACAGGATCACTTAGGCAGGCCCCACAGTGAGGTATAAAGGTGTGTATTCCACCCAGCAGGAGGCCAGGACAGTTATGATTACATCCCAGGAACTGAAGACTTGGGACCAGTGATCAGCTTACCATTATGTCATCTTCTCTTCCTGCACCTCCCCTTTTACCACCTTTGCCTTAAAATTAATCATCACAAACCAAAGAAACAGTCCAAAGTAGTAGGTTTTGTTTTGCTACCTTCTGCCCATGCTCATACACCAGAGCAAACTGCTCTTTCTCTTTATCGGAAAGTAGTTCTGTTCTTGTGTAGGTCTCAGTGGCTTATATTCAAAATTATACTGCTAGAATATTATCATACAGAACTGTCCCAAAATATTCATATGCATCGTCTTCCCTCCTAGTTCATTTCAAGTCCTAGGAACATAGGAAAACATGGTATCTTGTTGGAGCAATTCCCCGCCTGGCTGAGGAAGGTCATCCATCTGACAACAGTGGCTAGCACCTGTGTCAGCCTTTAGTTGACATTTTAAGCAAGAATTAGCTGTGTCTCAGTACACATATGCACTTATTACACTTGTAAGAATGTATTTCAGGGATGCACACATTTAACTGTAATTTTCTTTTTTTAATTTAATTTTATTTATTTGAAAGACAGAGTTACACAGAGAAGGAGAAACAGAGAGAGGTCTTCCATCTACTTGTTCACTTCCCAAATGGCCGCAATGGCTGGAGCTGGGCTGATCCGAAGCCAGGAGTCCCCTCCAGGTTTACCACGTAGATGCAGGGGCTCAAGGTCTTGGGAAATTTTCTACTGTCTTCCTAGACCATAGCAGAGAGCCGGATCAGAAGTGGAGCAGCAGAGACTCGAACTGGCGCCCACATGGGTTGCCAGCACTGGAGGCTGGGGCTTTAACCCACTACACCACAGCACCGGCCCCTGTAATTGTCTTTGAAACTATGAATACTTTAGGATTGTATCAGAAAACAAAATAACATTTTATTTTGTTCAGGTGTTCCATATAGAAAGAGTTGTGAGAAAGAGGAACTGGGAAGAAGCTGAAAGATTCTGCCAGGCACTGGGAGCACACCTCGCTAGCTTCAGTCATATGGATGAAATAACTGAGTTTCTTCAGTTATTGATGGACCAGTTCAGGTAATACTTCTAGAATGAGAGCTTCTGTGCTAAATTTGATGTCCTCCATGTATTTAAAATGAACATTTTTTTTTGTTATCTAGAAGGCCTTTCAGTGCTTAGCATTGTGTAACATCATGCACTCTTATGTGCAAGACTCTGAAGGATCTGGAGAGTGAGATACCATCCCCACCCTTTGTGTGTAACATGGTCCAATGGTGGGGATAAGAAGAGTGGGACCCAAAATCTAGAACGTAGTTAAGGAGGCGCCTTGGGAATTCAGAGGCGGGATGAAGTGTTTCTGGGAAGTGTAATCAGGGGAATACCATGAAAAAGGTGGATTCTTGGAAAGTAAATAATATGTTTAAAGGTGCACTAGGAGAAAGTACCAGAGAAAACGGAACATAGGTAAGGGCTCTGAGACCAGAATGCTCAAATATGGTAAAGGAGAAACGAATTTAGCTATAAATGGAATTTAGATCCAGAATTGGAATGTCCCTGCTTGCCAGGGAAGGAGTTTGATCACAAGTCAGGAAGCAGTCTTCTATGTGCAGGATACATTCCAAGACTCCCAGTGGATACCTGAAACTGCGGTAGTACATAAGCCTATATAGAATAGTTGTTCCTGTGTATATATACCTGTAATAAAGCTTTGTTTATAAGTAGGCCACAGTAGTATGTTAACAGCATAATAAAACAGAAACATTGTAATAATACACTGTGGTAACAGGGATGTGAATATGCTCTTCATCTTACACTGTCTTCCCCCTCTTGTGATGACATGATCGATTCAGCACCTGGGTGATGACGTGACGAGAGGTGAACGTCCTAGGCATTGTGATACAGCCTCAGGCATCTGTTGACCTTTCCATGATGTGTCAGACGGAAGATCAGCTGCTACATTTCAGAGCAGGACAGCCTAAGATAAATGCCATTCAGAATGGCATATAGTTTAAAATTTAGGAACTGTTAATCTCTGGGATTTTCCATTTAATTTTTTCAGACCACACTTCACCACTGAGACCATGGAAGTGAAACTGCAGATAAAGATGAACTACAAAAGACCCTTCAAAAAGTTCATGTAAAATAGAATTAAAAGATGAGTTCATTTTGGTGCAAAAAAAAAAATTGGAAACCCACACATAATACACATTTCCCATGAACTTTATGACGATTCCTCTGCATGAATGTCATTTTTTTGGCTCCAAAGTAAGCTTATGTTTTCATTCCATTTTACATGAACTTTTATAGACAGACAGGATTAGTAGGGACATGCAGGACAACTAACTTGAAAGATCTTAAAGCTGCCTTGGTGAAATACTACATTGAGGAGTGGCAGTAAGAATCGGAAAGTTAAGAAGTGGTCAGAGATGTTAGAGAAGTGACAGCCATTGAGACTTTGCTGTCAGGGTGCAAGGAGGCTCCCTGAACTATCTTCTGATGTTCTTAAAGACAATATGGAGAGATATGGGCCAGGCGTTGCAATCATAGGAGGAAAATCTCTCTGAAGCTCTAGGGACAATCAGAGCTGTGAGGAGCTTCAGTTATTTTTCTCTTCCCTCACTTTTCTGCACTGAAAATAAAACTCAAAGCTGTAAATCACAGATTCAAGGAAAAAAAAGTCACAAAAGAACCACCACCTGAGAACATTCTAGTGAATCTTTCCCAGTCATTTTGAACCCAACAAAAACTTCAAAGAAGAACAAAACAATTTACAAAACATAAAGAAAATCTAACTATCTTTTTTTTCTCTGGGACATTTAAGGAGACATTGCAAAAGTTTGAGCTTGGAAATGTTTGCTATATTTTAATTTTAATACCCAATAAATTTCATTTGTGTTGAGATTAATTGATATAAGCTACCTATGTTTACATCAGTTTTCAAACATATATTGCAAGTTGTTGAGATTAATTGATATAAGCTACCTATGTTTACATCAGTTTTCAAACATATATTGCAAGTGAGAGATGGATTTAAAAAATCAGGAGGCCAACATCGTGTTATTTGTGATGCTGGTATCCTATATCAGAGCGCAGGTGCCAGTGCTGGCTGCTCTGCTTGTGATCCACCTTTTTACAAAAGAAGATGGCCCAAGAACTTGGGCCCTGGCCACTATGTGGAAAGCCGGGATGGAGTTCCTAGATCCTGGCTTTGTCTGGCCCAGCCCTGGCTGCTGTGGCCATTTAGGGAATGAACCAGTGGATGGAAGATGGATCGCTTTCTCTCTCTTGCTCACACTCTTGCTCTCTTCCTTCCCTCATCTCTCGCTTTCTCTCTCTCTCTCTCTGCCTCTCAAATAAATAAATAAGCCAAGTCCTTTTTAAAACTTCAGAGCACTTGAATAGGTAGTCTATTAGAAATGAGTCGGAAATAAGTATATAACATGAAAACATAATCCCAAGTCTAAATAATTATAATATATATAATTATAAAAGTAGAACCTATCTTAAATCTTGAAAGAGAAATATAGGAATTTTTTAATAAAATCAGGTGTTTAACTCATTTAAAAATAAAAATTGGGATGCAGAAATACAAAATAATTGCAAAAATAGAAATATTAAATAACTCTCATTTTGCCTGGAAACCAAATTTAACAATACAGATTGTATTTTTTTTTTTTTTTTGAGAGATAGAGAGACAGGAAGAGAAAGGCAGAAAGACAGAGAGCTTCCATCCATTGGTTCATTCCTCAAATTTCTGCAATAGCCGGAGCTAAGCAGGGCTGAGGCTAGGGGCTAGAGCCATTAGTCTGGAGTGAAATTCAGGTCTCCCACATAGGTGGCAGGAATGTAACTACTTAAGCCATCACTGCTGTCTCCCAGGATCTACATTGGTGGGAAGCTGTTGTTAAGAACTGGATCTAGGAGTTGAACCCAGGCACACAATTGTGGGTTACAAGCATTGTAATTACTAGGCTAAATGTCCCCTCCTTTATACATTTTTAAAATTTTGTGATAACATATAGAAGAATTGAAGAGAATATTTTTCATCTGTTGAATATGCAATGGATGAGGGAAAGTCCATATAGAAAATTATAAAGAAATAAAATAACAGGATGACTTTCAGCATAAAGCAAGTCATCAAAAGATCCATCTTATCTGTTATCACATTTTATTAAATCCAAGTCTACAAATTTTTTCAGTAATGAAATCCAACTGTATGCTGTTGAAAAGACTTACAAGTCTTGCCAGTTAGTACCTGTCCACCCCAAAAAGCATGATGTTTTCTCTCAAAGGAGATATTAGCCATGAAGTATTATAAAATTGAAAAATTTCAATAAAAATATATCTCTTTACAAATTACAATAACTAATAACATTTTCATGTTGCAGCAAATAAAGGTAGTGCTGGGTAGCCGGTAGCCCACTCTCCAGTTTGCTGTGGTCACGAATTTACTACTTGACCTGTTTCACTTGCTCAAATTGCATACTTCTCCCATGTTAACTCAAGCAGTAGTACCATGTGATCATCTTAATAGATGCTGAAAGTGCATCTGGTAAAATTCATTATTCATTTCTGACTAAACATATAAATATAGACTTGACATATGTAATGAATAGAAATAATATATAAATTCTTAAATTAAGAGTAAAAGGGCTGGTGCCGCAGCTCAATAGGCTAATCCTCCAACTGCGGCGCTGGCACCCTGGGTTCTAGTCCCATTCGGGGTGCCGGATTCTGTCCCAGTTGCCCCTCTTCCAGGCCAGCTCTCTGCTGTGGCCCGGGAGTGCTGTGGAGGATGGCCCAAGTGCTTGGGCCCTGCATGGGAGACCAGGAGAAGCACCTGGCTCCTGGCTTTGGATTAGCGAGTTTCCCCCGGCCGCAGCACGCCAGCCTCAGCAGCTATTGGAGGGTGAACCAACGGCAAAGGAAGACTTCTCTCTGTCTCTCTCTCTTACTGTCCACTCTGCCTGTCAAAAAAAAAAAAAAAAATTAAGAGTAAAAGAATAGGCCGGCGCCACGGCTCACTAGGCTAATCTTCCACCTGTGGAGCCGGCACCCCAGGTTCTAGTCCCGGTCGGAGCGCTGGATTCAGTCCCAGTTGCTCCTCTTCCAGTCTAGCTCTCTGCTGTGGCCCGGGAGTGCAGTGGAGGATGGCCCAAGTGCTTGGGCCCTGCACCCACATGGAAGACCGGGAGAAGCACCTGGTTCCTAGCTTCGGATCAGCGTGGTGCGCAGGCCGCAGCGCGGCGGCCACAGCGGCCATTGAGGGGTGAACCAATGGAAAAGGAAGACCTTTCTGTCTCTCTCTCTCACTGTCCACTCTGCCTGTCAAAAAAAAAATAAAATAAAAAACAAAAAGAGTAAAAGAATAGGTTAAACAATAGATTGTCATGCTTAATGATGAAGCATTAAAAGCACTTCCATGAAAGTCAGAAAAAATGTAAAGATCCCTATTGTCAATCACTATTGTTGATCTTTGGAATTTAGCCCCAGTGCATTACAATAAAAATAATACTATAAAGTGCAAGTGTTTATAATGTATTTACTATAGGCAAAGGCAGATTATAAATGGGTAAAAATATACTATTTACATTAAAATGTGACTGCAAAAATGCTTTAAAAAAGGTAGTGATTGTTACCTTTAAGAATTGAGTGATTAAAAAAAAGTTTAAATTTTCACATTTTCCAGATTACTTTAACATAGCCACTACCATGTTTTTCTCATTAAAGAAAGTGGTCTCACTACTGCATAGTGGGAACCTGATATAAAATACAATACCTGTGTTCCATAAATATTCATTTATTAAGCATCTATTGTAGAGTTTCGGATATTCTAGACTTCAGTACAGATTGATCTAAGCCAACTTAGAGATGCTAACTCTCAGGTTCTTTTGAAATGAGTATTAGCTACTCTCTTACACCCTTGAGAACATATTATAATGAATATAAAATTGAGCCCAGATCCTTACATACAAACACATTTATTAAACAATCATGGCAGCAGGTAAAACATTTTTCAAACAGGTTGTTTCAGGAGGTTGACAGCATCCCAGCAGGGTGCCCTTTTATGTGTTCTAACTACTGCCTTGCATTGAAGGTTCACTTTAGGTAGATGTGAAAATGTTCCAGGGACACAATTCTGTCAATGCTATAGTTGGCATCAGCCTGTTTGAATCACTTGATCTGGTGCCTGGATGTGGGTCCAGTTAAGGATGGAATTCTAGATGACATTTCAAAAGATACAGGCTGCCAAACTCACAGGCTTCTAGTATCCCTTCATGAAGGGTGAGAATTTCTCTGAATGTTTTAGCTAATTCTCACATCTTGAAAAATTTACATTTCACTGATGAGAGTCCATGTCTGACATCACAATGATTAAAAAGCTTCTAATTTCACTGGTAGAAACCCATGTCTGACGTTCACTCTACTAATGGCCAGTCTCCCATGTGGCTTCTGTGTTGGCCACCTCTGGAGCATGGCCTTCTGATGACTGCAGTCTCCCTGAGGGGCAACTTTCCAGCAGGCGACTTCACGGCCCCTGCATCTCAAGCTTGGCACACACACTGTACAGTCGAGGTAAAGTATTTTAAAGTAAAATGCTGATGTAACAACCTCTAGATTCCAAATAAGGAGAAGCAACTAACTGAAACAGGAAGCTGTGAACAAACACAAAGCAATGAGGTCATAGATATTTGTGAGAATCAATGATGAGAAAGTTGAGTATCATATGTGATAGAAATGACCACTTAGAGCATCTATGCACAGAATGGGTTATACTAGGCAACAAAACTAGTAATAAAGGAACTTTTCTTGATTAATTTCTTTGTTTCTGATCATACTTATTGAGCACTACCACATTAAAGAAATTAATATGAGACTGGCGTTCGGCACAGCAGCTAAGATGCCACTTGGAACACCTGCAGTCTATATCAGAGTGCCTGGATTTAGGTCTTGGTTCCACTCGTAAATCCAACTTTCTATTAATGCCCACCCTGGGAAGTAGCGGTGATGGTTTTAAGTACTTGAGACCCTGCTCCCCATGTGGGAGACCCAGATTGAGTCTAAGGTTCCTTGCCTTTTTTTTTTTTTTACAGGCAGAGTTAGACAGTGAGAGAGAGACAGAGAGAAATGTCTTCCTTTTTCCATTGGTTCACCCACCAAGTGGCCACCATGGCCGGCACATTGCCGCTGGCAGACGCCGATCCGGAGCCAGGAGCCAGGTGCTTCTCCTGGTATTCCATGTGGGTGCAGGGCCCAAGCACTTGGGCCATCCTCCACTGCCCTCCTGGGCCACAGCAGAGAGCTGGACTGGAAGAGGAGCAACCGGGACAGAATCCAGCGTTCCAACTGGGACTAGAACCGGGGTGCCAGCTCCGCAGGTGGAGGATTAGCCAAGTGAGCCGTGGCGCTGGCCACCTGGCCTTTTTTTGATCCAGCATTGGCTATTGTAGGCAAACCACAAGATGGGAGATCTCTCTCTGACTTTGTGTCTATCTCTGACTTTCAAGTAAATAAAAATAAATAAATAAAATACAAGTACACTGTGCTCAGTGTTTAAAAAATTTAATGTAAGTTCACAGTGTAAAATTTGGAAAATATAAAAAAGTAATAAAGAAAATAAAAATCATATCCTGGCTATAACATATAATATATATTATAATCTAGTTATATAGTTAATATTTTGTGTAAACTCTTTCCATTTTTTCTTGTCCTATACTTGTAAATTTTGCAAAATTTATTTTTCACAGAATGTACTGTTCAATTTTCTTCTGATCACAAAAGTAATCCATACTGAATTTAGAAAACAGAACAGCAGAGGGAGAAAACAAATCTGCATAATCCCTTCACTCATAGGAACCATGTTTTATTTGTTCTCCTATCCCAGAAATTAACACATTACCATAATGAAGCAGACTATGTTGTCTGTTTATTAAGTGCTCTGTTAAAAAAAAGATAATTTCCCTCTGCTATGCTAAGGAAGAGAGTATATCCTAAAACTAAAATTGAAGCCATGGCTTAAGAGAGAGAAGGAAGCACACCCATTTGTATTAGAAAATGATTCTAAAGCTTACTGCTTCACAGTTTAGCTTGTCATTGCAGGAGCTGACCTTTCTCAGCAAGATATCCACTTCCCAAATTATGTATTGCATGCCAAGGAGTTAAGTCAGATTACTGCTATACTTCTCAGAATCTAAATTCCACATCTCTATTTGTATTTCAATGAAAAGACTTCATGGTGCACCAAGTCATTAAGGCTCTGCGATCTTTGCAACTCTTAATGGCAGCCCAACAGGGAAAGCCATTGTAGAGCAAAAATAGCCATGGGATTAGAGAAGAAAGCCTTGTTTGCTGTGCCATGTTGCTGTGTACAATCCCTCCCGTGATGTGCATGAATGGGTTTAAATGTAAAGCTAAGGCTTTGCAGACTCAGCACGCTCATCAGATAGTATTTATTGGAGGTTATGGCTGAGGTGCTCTTCTCCTTAGCAACAAGATGCAGCAGGAAATTTATTGGGAATAAAAATTTTTACACAGTTATACATATTAACTTTCTATGCAATGTCTTCTTAACCTAATAGCTTTAAAATCATATACTTAAGTGGTTGGAGTAGGTGAAATCTATAAAGAAAGAAAAATTTCAGCTTGACTTGATTCCCTCATTATGATTAGGTGCCTTTGTTTCCCTACAAATTTTCTAAAATTGGAAGAGAGCAGTGATTAACGTAGCTTTCAGTTTTTTCTTCTCGTTATTTATCTATAGCTAAACCAGGTCAAACCAGAAACAGATAAAGTTCAGGAAATCATTTTAACCTCTGACCACACACACTCAAAAATTGCCTACCCATAAGATGCTATGATTTTCTGTGTTTATGACACACAAATGAATCTCTTGAAATGAAGCTGAAAGCTGTAAATTTATGAATTGAAATGAAGTTTAATCTAGTGGGGATTAGAAATTTTAGACAGGCAAACTTTCCTCTGAAAAATTGTTCTTTGAGGTGCAGCAAAAGAGCCAGAAATGGGCTTGAAAGCAGAGAAGTAAGGGGCTGGTGTTGTGGCATAGCAGGGAAAGCCGCTGCCTGGACACTGATGCCAGCATCCCATATGGGTACTTGTTCAAGTTCCTGCTGTTCCACTTTTGATCGAGCTCCCTGCTAATGGCCTGGGAAAAGCAACAGAAGATGGCCTGAATGCTTGGGCCCCTGCATTCACATGATGAAACTCGTAGCTTCATCCTGGCTCAGCCCTGGCTATTACAGCCACTTGGGGAATGAACCAGCAGATGGAAGATCTCTCTTTCCATGTCTCTTTCTCTGTAACTCTGCATTTCAAATAAATGAACAAATCTTTAAAAAAAAAAAAAAGAAGAAGAAGAGGAAGAAGTAAACAAGTTTCTAAGAGGAAGGAGAGGAAACCTTTGGTTAAGAGAAGACTGGGTGGGATCCTATAAAAAGTCTGCCAGTGGGAGCCTCTGAAAGGCTAGAGACAAGACATATGATCTCCGATTGTCTTTCTGGTTGTCTTGCTGATTGTGTAAAGAAGATAAACTATCTAATGCTTACTTTAGGAGAAACACGAAAGTCTATACACAAATTTCCCAGCCCCAAATAAATAAAAGCTTTGGATGAAATGAAGTTATATTTGTAAAAATGAGAAAGGAAACCTAACCTCCTCTTTATTTTAGTAATCTGATTTTAACTGCAGTGTGTGGAAATTATCTAGGCCCTGTGGTTTAGAGATTCAGCACTCAGAGTGATACCTTCAAAAACAGGAAAGTTCTGATGAATTGAAGACACAAACTGCAAATTCCTCTCACAGCTACTGCTTAAACTGGATGTAATTGCCTCCACTGGATTTTTATTTTATTTTATTTTATTTTATTTTATTTTATTTTATTTCTTTGACAAAGTTAGACAGTGAGAGAGAGAGAGACAGGGAGAAAGGTCTTCCTTCCGTTGGTTCACCGCCCCCAGTGGCCCCTGCGGCCAGCTCACTGTGCCGATCCGAAGCCAGGAGCCAGGTGCTTCTCCTGGTCTCCCATGGGGTGCAGGGCCCAAGCAATTGGGCCATCCTCCACTGCACTCCCGGGCCACAGCAGAGAGCTGGACTGGAAGAGGAACAACCGGGACTAGAACCCGGCGCCCATATGGGGTGCCGTCACTGCAGGTAGAGGATTAACCAAGTGAGCCACGCCACTGGCCCGAATTTTTATTTTAAGTCCACAAATTGGTGACCTTTCTCAATGAACAGTGCTAAAAACCAAGTAATACAATAAAAACCAATAGGTCATGGTCCTCATATTTCATTGCAGTAAGTTGAAAAACTTGAGTTTAAAATGAGGGAAAGGTACTTACAATATTAAAATATGAGGGAGTGTTGCACAAAGGAAGAGATAAAGCAATTATTTTATTAAAAAGAGAGAAAGTAATTTCAAATTTAGTCTGGACCAACTTTTGGTTCACTAGTAAATTCTGTAAAAATGCAGACTTAATTCTTTCTCAGTCGTATGTTCCATATAGACCACTAACCCTGTTAAGCCTGAGAGTAGGAATTGTTCTTAGATCTGAATCCTAACCCACCTCTAATATGCATTATGTTTATATGTATATTGCATTTGTAAACATGTTATGAAGGCATATGTATACACACACACACATACACACATACACATGCACTGATCATCTATTCATGTGCCAACAAAGGTTAAATTATACAGAATGGAGATGGTCTACTCAGTAAAGCTTAAAAGGTGTAATAACATTTAGGAAATATTTACAATGGGAATTAAAGGCAGAGGCAATTTCCTTTGGATGTATTACTTCTATTATGCTGCATATTGTAGATTCCTGGCTAGAAAAAGAAAAGGATCACTAATGTCATGTCCTGCCTCCATGTGTGTAGCAGTGTATTCTTGGAATGCCTGGCCCCTCCTAAAGGCCAGTCTGACCCCTGGCACACGGTGCTCTCTCGGAAACACTCACCACCCTTTGAAGACTGACTTGTGCTGCTCGTTTCATAAAGCGTTTCCTCACTTCCTGCAGTCCACAGTGACCTCTCCTTTCTCTGAACATTTATCACACTTAAGATTTATGTGACTTACTTGATAGCTTTCATAAATAATTTTGTCATATTTTCTTTGCTTATATATATTTTGTTTCCATGACTATTTTATAGTCCACTTGAGGATGGATATTAGATCTTATACTTCTGCATATTGTTTTTGCTACAGCTCAAAGTCTTGTATATGAAAGTATAATACTTATGAGTGTTAAGTATAATCATTTAGGTGACTGCTTACTTATAATTCTCTGGTGTATTTCTTTGGCACTTAGAAAATATTCAAATTTATGTTTACTTTAAGCATAATGGGCAGTATTAATCAAATAAGTATTAAAAATTATTTAATAAAAGTATAGCCAGATAATTTGTTTTTCATTTTAAAGAAACGAATTCAATAGTGTTATGGACAGATACTATAAGTAAATGCTATTGCTGTACTTGGATATATCTAAAAATATTGTCTAAGATTAAAGCACTGTAGTGAAAGTTTTAGAATAATCACAAACTTTATTTCCTCTTAAGATTTAAACCAGAACAGCTCTTGTCTCTCATATGAAGAGAATAACTTAAAATTTAGTTTTTAAAATGATTGTTCTTTTTCTATAGGTACTCCATATTAAGGGTCTAGTTTCATTTCAACACTTCTTTATATGGATTGAAACTGTGTTCTTCAGTTAGTGACAAGATCTGAATAAACTTACATGTCTGAAGCACTTTAGACATGTCAATGATAAATATATTTACCCAGCATTCTTCTCAAAAATTTTTCATACTTTTTACACAGTGATCATCGATGGCTTTGGGTAGGTCTGAATAAAAGAAGCCCAGATTTAGAAGGGTCCTGGCAATGGAGTGATCGCACACCAGTGAGTTGAAACTTTTTTTTTTGGGGGGGGGTAATATGGAAAAAGTGTTTGTTTAAGTAACAAGTAAATTGATTGTTAAGTAATACAGTCATGTAAGATTCCTGTAGAATCACAAATGACCATGAATAGCCAAAGCAATCTTGAACAAAAATAACAAAGCTGGAAGCATCATATTACCTTACTTCAAAATATACTACAAAGCTGTTAGAACCAAAAAAGTGTGATACGAGCATAAAAACAGACTTGTGAAAGAAGGGAACAGAATAAAGAGCCAGGGCCAGCACTGTGACACAGTGGGTTAAGCCGCAGCCTGCAACACCCCCATTGCATATGGATACCAGTTCATGTCCTGGCTACTGCACTTCCAATCCACCTCCCTGCTAATGTGCCTGGGAAAGTAGTATAAGATGACCCAATTCCTTGGGCCCCTGCCACCCACATGGGAAACCAGGAACAATCTCCTTGCTCCTGGGTTCAGCCTGGCCTAGCCCTGGCTGTTGTGACCATTTGGGGAGTGAACCAGCAAATAGAAGATTTCTCTCTCTCTGTCTAACTCTTTTCCCTCTTTGCAACTCTGTTTTTTGAATAAATAAGTCATTTTTAAAAATCATCTCAAATGGATTAAAGACTTAACTATGAAACCTAAAACTGTGAAACTACTAGAAGAAAACAGAAGAACAGAAGTAGAAAAGCTCCATGATATTGGCCTGAGCGATGGTTCATTGGCTATCACCTCAGAAGCACAGGCAATAAAAGCAGAAATAGATAAATGGGATTATATAAAACAAAAATCCTTCTGTAAATCAAAGGAGATCATGAATAGACTAAAGAAGCAACCTATAGAACGGAAGAAAATATTTGCAAATTATATATCTGATGAGCTAGACATCCAAAATGCACAAGGAACTAAAACAACAGCAAGATAACAAATAACCTGATCCAAAAGTAGACAAAGGACCTGAATAGACGTTTCTGAAAAGAACACATACAAGTAGCCCAGTATATGAAAAATTCTCAACATCACTAATCATCAGGCAAATACAAATTAAAACCACAGTGAAGTATCACCTCACAGGTGTTAGAATGGCTATTATCAAGATGACAGAATTAAGCATTGGTGAGAATATGGGAAAAAGGGAGCACTTGCACACTGTTGGTGGGAATGTAAATTAAAACAACAATTATTATAGGAAGCAATATGGAGGTTCCTCAAAAAATTACAAGTGGAACTACCAGGGCCAGTGTTACGGCATAGCAGATGAAGTTGCTGCCTGTTACACCAGCATCCCATACAGGCACCAGTTCATGTCCTGGCTGCTTCACTTCCAATCCAGCCCCCTGTTAACAGCCTGCGAAAACAGCTGAAGATGGCCCTAGTACTTGGGCCCCTGCCTCCCGTTGGGGGACCAGATAAAACTGACTCCTGGCTTTGGCCTGGCCTAGCCCTGGCTGTTGGCAGCCATCTGGTGTATGAACCAGAGAATAGGAGCTATCTTTCTCCTCCTCTGTTTCTCTCTCGGGTGTAACTCTTTCAAATAAATAAATAAATCTTTAAATAAATAAATAAAAGTAGAACTACTATAAATGAACTAACACTCCCAACTATTGGGAATATATCCAAAGGAAATCACATCAGTATATCAAGGAGATAGATGTACTCCCATGTTTATTGCAGCACTATTCACAATAGGCAAGATAGAGAATCAATGTTAAGTGTCCATCAACAGATGAATGGGTGAAGAAAATGCGGTCTATGTGTATACAATGGAATACTTTTTAATCATTAAGAAGAATGTAATCCCATCAATTTAAGCAACATGTATGAACCTGAAGGGCTTTATAAGCCAGGCACAGAAGGATGCCAGTGTTCCCACTCACATGTGAAATCTAAAAAGAGATGATCTCATAGAACTAGACACTAGAATGGTGATTGCTAGGGAATAGTGCAGTTGCAAAGAGGGAGAGAGACGTTGATTAAAGGATGCAAAATTTCAGTTAGATAAGAGGAGTAAGTTTAAGAAATGTATTATAAGATACTGACTGTAGTTATCAATATATTATATTCTTGAGAAATACTGAGACTCAATATATAGTTTTCTTGCCACAAAAATAGTAACTATGTGAGGTAATGAATAAGTTAGTTAGACTTAGTCATTCCATAGTGTATATATATATATATATATATACACTTCAAAACATTTATGTGATATATACATATAATTTTTTCTGAATATTTTTAAAATAAGATTAATATATATGCATATCATATAACCACTAAATTATACATATTTATTGAAATGGATTCACATGTTTATAGTTGGGAAAAATATATGTAGTAAGGAAAAACAAGTTGTTAATATTTTTTATTTAAAAAGAAAATATGTATGTAGTCCAAAAAAGAGAGAGAGATGAATATGATGGTGGTCTTTGTATAGTACAAATTATTTTTCCCCAAAAAGGGTTTTTTTTGTTGTTTTTAAATGTCCTTTTAAAAAAGTAATGTGAAACTTTTCCCTTTTTATATAACAACAGTTATATGAAAAGAAACCATCTTTATCGAGGGAAATAATCTGTTTGGATAACCTTTAAAAATTCTTAAATGTTATTTCAGATGTTTATATTATCCAAAAGGGAGGATTCATGTAACACATTTAGGAGCAAAATGATTCTGGAATTTTCAATATTTGTTCCACCACAGTACTGTCAATTCATTTTGTGTTCTTTCTAAATATAACACTCCTTGACTTTTATTTTCAAATTGGAACATATATGAGGTTAAAAAAACAACTAACACTTCATCACATGTAAAACAAAAATATCTTTCCAAGTTCTTGATTCTATGACTCTAGCGATGAATTTCGTACACCATTAACCTCTACTTCGAAACTGTGTCTTCCTTTGTTTGGATACTTATGACATTTTCTAAGTCCTCTCATGATTTAGCATCCTGGTGTAAAAATGAGTTGAAAAGGTTTTCTTTCTGTAGCATGTGAACATGCTTGAATTATTAGAGCTGCTTAAATTGCAAATATTTATACATCAGTCTTAAATTCTCAAGCCTCTCCGTCTTTTCAGGTGTCTACTGTGATCATGGAATATGAGTTTCAGCAAGATTATGACATCAGAGACTGTGCTGCTGTCAAGGTCAGTACAATGCCAGAAAGTTTGCATGTTTAAAAAACAAATCTGGTATCGTATGTGGTCAGGCAGCAGATCCGTGGGTGCCTTTTGTGTATGAAGTATAATGTTAGGTGCAATGAGTGATAAGTACATTCCTGGCCTTACCAGCCTAACTTGTACTTAATTTGAAAGGATAAAATTTATATTCAGGAAAGGCATTTATGAAAATAGTCAAAGGGTACTGGGTTATTGGGAAATTATATAGTTTAGGTTTTATTCCAGTCTAGCTATGAGATATATCACATAGTAAGTTGAAATCAAGACACAGGAATTGAAGAGGAAAATGTATATTAAAAAGAACAAGGATCCAAGAGCTGGATTTGGGGGAACTGCTAACATAAAAAGGGAAAGATGATGAGAAAGGAGACCACTAGATACAGCTTTACTTTGTATCCCAAGAAAAAGATTCAAGTAGACCAAAAATATTACAGGAAGCGTGCGGCAAATAAGAACTGACGAAGTCATCAGAATGCACTTTTCTCAAAGTAACTCTTCTAGTAATAAACTATAGTGTCCTGCCTTTTAACAGAATTCCCAGGTTAACACAAAAAAGGTAAAAAAGTCCAGTGAAGCTCATGAAGCTCTCAGGGGTCCTTATAAGTGGAGAGACTTGAAAATTCACAAAATTAAATAAATAAGGCCGGTGCCGTGGCTCAATAGGCTAATCCTCTGCCTGTGGCGCCGGCACACCGGGTTCTAGTCCTGGTCAGGGCGCCGGATTCTGTCTCAGTTGCTTCTCTTCCAGTCCAGCTCTCTGCTGTGGACCGGGAGTGCCGTGGAGGATGGCCCAGGTCCTTGGGCCCTGCGCCTGCATGGGAGACCAGGAGAAGCACCTGGCTCCTGGCTTCGAATCAGCGCGGTGCACCGGTCGCAGAGCACGGGCTGCAGCGGCCACGGTGGGGGGTGAACCAACGGAAAAGGAAGACTTTTCTCTCTGTCCTTCTCTCTCTCACTGTCCACTCTGCCTGTCAAAAAATAAATAAATAAATAAAAAAGAGATACTGATGCAGCCCGAATCAGGGACAAGCCCAGCCAGGGCAGTGTTCCACAAGGAGAATCTTATTTCATCAGCCGCAGTACCCACCAGAGCCTTGGCCTTAGAGAAAATGGCCCTTGAAAGCATTAGATACCCACTCCACCCCCCAAAATTATGTCTTCCCCTTTGCTTTCTCTCCTCCTTGCTGGCTGGAACTTGTAGTGAGCTATGTTGGATCATGTAGAAAAGAACAAGAGCCTATACATGGCAGAATAAAACTCAAGAAGGAGCCCAGGCCCCTGAGGCCAGACGTCTATATCACTTATGATCTGCTCTGATGACAGCCTCGTGCTTGGGTACCACCGGAATCAATATTTTTTTCCAGATTCATATTTCTAAATTTTAGAAGTGTGAGATTCTACCATTTCATATCAACAGATACAGGAGGGAAAAAATGGTAATTTGCATCTGGATGTAGATGTGACCTGTATACTGTATTTCCTTTGTCAGCCCCTTTGTAGATTTTTACTCAGGCATTACTGTGTAAACATGCTGCTCATTGATGTGTTCATTTACCAGATATCTCAGGTACTAAAGGTAAAATGGGAACCAAGACTCGAGGGCTCACAGTTTAGTGTTTCCTAAGCACTATACCAACTGCAAAATATCTTGCCATCGTTCTCTTCCTCTAGGTCAATCAAAGGCCGTGGCGAAGAAGGTGGTATTTCTATGAAGAGAGAGAATTTGTTTATTTCAGGCCTTTTGCTTGTGATACAAAACTTGAATGGGTGTGCCAGATTCCAAAAGGTAAGTGATGTGATGGTTAATCCTTTTCACAGCTTTCTTATGTTCTTAATTTTAACATTGTTCATATGTTAACAGTGTGAAAGACTATGAAGATGCAGTTAATATATTAAGTACCTCCCTGTTTGACTTCTGCTCCTGATAGAAGGTTACTTTATTGAAAATTTATGCTACCTTACTCTCTGATTGCAGAAGAATTTGTATAGAAGATAAAATTTGGTTCACTGGGGCAGGCACTATGGTGTAGTGGGTCCAGTCCACCTCTTGCAGCCATTTAGGGAATGAACCAATGAATGGGAGACCTTTCTGTCTCTCCCTCTCTCTCTTTGTAACTCTACCTCTCCAATAAATAAATAAAATCTTAAAAAAATTTTTAGGTTCATTTACAGAGATTAGATTGTAGAATGAAAGATTATTTTAAGTAAAAGGAGAAATGTCATAGAAAAGAATCATTTTAGTTTTTTTTAATAACTTTTTTTTGACAGATAGAGTTAGACAGTGAGAGAGAGACAGAGAGAAAGGTCTTCCTTCCGTTGGTTCACCCCACAAATGGCCGCTATGGCCAGAGCTACGCCGATCCAAAGCCAGGAGCCAGGTGCTTCCTCCTGGTCTTCCATTCCCAAGAATCATTTTAGTTTTAATTTAGATGCAAAATGAAGATAATCTTGGAAGAATGAGGCAAAAGTTTAGAAATCAGAATGTGGCAGTTCCTGTAAAATTCAGAAGCAATTTTCAGTAAACTCCAAAATTGCAAATATTTTAGATAAATCCAAATTCTAGAAACCAGTTAGATTGATAATAGAACCTTTGATTCCAAAAAGGAGATGAAAAAAATCTTAGCGTTTTACTAGGAGACTACTAAGGAAATAGTAAGAAAAGTATTGCATGAGTCATACTTACAAATTATTTTAAGCAGAAATTGGGTATATTAAATTAGCGGCAAATACACAGAAAGTTCTAAAATGAGTTTAAGAAAAGAGGGAAGGAGGGACGGTTGGTTGGAAAGTTCCCTTTTTATAAATAAAACAATTTTTAAATTAAGATGAAATGAGTTTCTGAACTGAATGTAAACAGGTCATTGAAACTATGGGTATATATACTCCCACAAATTCTCAAAGAACTCAAGTTTTATGTCATGGAAATGCCAATTAGACGGTTGTTCTTTTTCCTAAAAAAAGTGTCTATCATGTTACCTTTAAAGGAGTTCCAGGGGCTGGCATTGTGCTGTAGCAGGTAAAGTCACCACCTGCAATGCCAGTATCACATATGGGCACCAGTTCGAATCCTGGCTGCTCCACTTCTGATCCAGCTCCCTATTAATGTGCTTGAGAAAACAGCAAAGATGGCCCAAGTGCTTGAGTCTCTGCCACCCCTATGGGAGACACAGAAGCTCTGGGCTTCATTGTGGTCATCTGGGCAGTGAACCAGCAAATGGAAGATCTTGTTCACTCTCTCTGTCTCTCTGTCTCTCCCTCTCTCTCTCTGTGTACTCTGACTTTCAAAAAAAAAATAAATCTTAAAAAATAAAACAGCTTCTGATATTCCATCAGGTACAGTAACTGGTGAGTCTCTCTCAAGGTGAACTGTCAAGCTGTTAGTAAAAGGGAGTCAGGGATTCAGCCCTAAGGAAAAATATGGCTGAGTTATTCCTGATTATTTGATTAAACCTTAAAAGGGGGCAATGAAAAATCAGTTTGGATACCCTTAGATAAGTGGCATAAAAACTCATGTATATAATTCTTTAAACTTTTCTCTTTTTTAATTTTATTGATCTGTTTGTATTTATTTGAAAGGCAAAGACAAATCTTCCATTCGCTGGTTCATTCCGCAAATGGCTACACTGGCCAAACCAGAAGCCCAAAATTCCATCTAGGCTTCCCACATGGGTGATAGGAAAGCAATTACTTGAACCATCACATGCTGCCTCCCCGGGTGCAATTAAGAAGCTGGACAGGAAGCAAAGCAGTCGGAGCTCAAATCGGGCCCTCCAGTAAGGGGTGCAAATGTTGGAGATGGGGCCAGCGTTGTGGTATACCTGCCACCTGCAGTGCTGGCATCCAGTATGGGCGCTGATTCAAATTCTGGCTGCTCTACTTCTGATCCAGCTCTCTGCTATGGCTTAGGAAAAGCAGTAGAAGATGGCCCAAGCCACCTGCGTGGGAGACCTGGAATAAGCTCCTGGCTTTAGATCAGCACAGCTCCGACTTTTGTGGCCAACTGGGGAGTGAACCAGTGGAACTCTCACTTTCAAATAAATCAATAAATCTTTAAAAAAAATGTTAAACATGAAATCTTAACCACTGTGCCAAGGACCTACCCTTTGTGTGTATAATTTATTCAGACTGTCGCTGGTTTGAAGTATTAGTGTGACCCTCCTATCACTTTGCCATTTACTAGCATGCCACAGAAAGTGTCGTTGCTCCCTCTAACGCGCCCTTGTTGTGGGGAGCAGCCCGGACTGGACTGAGTTACTGGAATTAAGACTTATTCTATGCATCTGCTCTCCCACAATATGGCGCTGGGAGAGAAGTAAACAGCTTCCGCACAGCTGCCTCCAGTTCAACCAATAAACTGTAGGACTTGCTCCTGATTGGGGAGCAGCGTACTCGGCGTGTGGGCAGCCGAGTTAGGATTGGCGGAGGAGGACTATAAAGGAGGAGAGAGACGGCATGCACCAGGAACATCTAAGGGGAACATCTAAGGGGAACACCTGTGCAGCCCCCGAAGAGAGCCGGCCGGCGGTGTGCCGCTCCCCCGCGGAAGTGGGGAATGTGGCCAGGGGGAACTGCCCTTCCACGGAGGTGGAAGGCACAGTAGCCAACCCGGGAAGAACCAGCAGCAAACCCGGGGAGGGCCGAGCAGACCAAAGAACAGCGCAGGGTCCTGTGTCGTTCCTCCATGAAGAGGGGGAGCGACACTTGTTGGTAGCTGCTTCCTCCTTTGAGAGATTAAATAAGAGAAACCTTAGAAATGACAAACCTGTAACCACAGGAAATAGTATGAAGAGCATGTGATTTTTCTTGTATATATACATGGTGTTTAAATTTTTTATTCATTCCTTTGGGAGACAGAAATAGAGAGCTCCCAAATACCGGTTCACTCTCCAGATACCACCACAGCTAGGACTGAGCCAGTAGTAAACCAGGAGCCAGGAACTCAATCCAGGTCTCCCATGTGGCTGGCAGGAACCCAATTACTTAAACCATTACCACTGTCTTCAAGAGTCTGTGTTAGCAGGAAGCTGTAATCAGGAGCAGAGCCTAGTATCAAACCCAGGCACTCCGATATGGAATGCAGGTATCTTAACCACGAGGCTAACCACCAGCCCATGTATATAAAATTTTAAACTAAAGAGAAGAGACTGAGTCACAAAATAAAAATCACTTAATCAAAGAAATACATTTTCTAAATAACTGCACCCCCATTTCCACAAGCAGAAACAAGATAAAAAAACAAACCACTCCCTATGTGAACTTCATTCCAGTCATTTGAAGCAATCAGTGATTGCTTGATCCAGGGCCTGAATATTACATTAACTCCCCTTTGATAGTACCTAGATTTCTAAGTTACAGTGTGTCACATTCACTTGGTTGTATGTTTCCTTGATTATTACAGCAGCAAAAGTCTATACTTTCTGGTTTTCTTAAGGAAATTTGCCTTTTCTGTTGCCTAAATCACCACTTCTTGGGCTCTTGTCTGTTTATTTTATTACTATTATTTTATTTTACTATTAGTATCCACTTCTTTAAAGTGAATATTTTGCAAAACATATAAATTTCAAGTAGCCACAACCACTACTGCTATATATACTTTTAAATATTCCTTTTATGATTGAACTGTGTAAACAATAAAGGTCATAAAGTTTTCAGTAAAATTACCTGTTACATAGCTACCCAAACACAGCTGTGTTTATTTATGTCTTGATTCCTCCAACACACAAATGATCAGAAGTTTTTGACAAGATTACAGACAAGACACTACATTTTTAGTGGGCTTGCAGCATTATCAATGGAAATTATCCAACATAAAGGGAAGTGGCTGAGAGAAACCAAAGATACTGAGTATGCAGGCAGTCCTCTGAGTAGGATCTTCTATACCTTAGGCTCTGATACCACAGCAAAATTAAAAGCAGCTATTTTGCCCAGTTATTGCTAAGATTAAGTGAGTTGTGTGTTTGACTTGAAGCCAGTGTGCCCTGGGGCCAGAATGAAAAGGGGGAGGAATACAGCTGGGATCCTGTGAGGAGCTGTCTAGGTGCTTCCTTAGAAATGATCACATGATTGCCATACTTCCCTGTGAGTTCAGTGGTAGGGTCTCATTTTTATAGAGTAGAAAATTGAAGATCAGAGAATTAAGTAACTCATTCAGAGTACCACAACAGCAAAGCAAATGAGGGCATTTGGACGTTGGCCTCCCATCTTTGAAGCCCATACTTCTGTGTAACATGCCTTATTTCTTCCATTTCCATCCAGGAATCCTGAGGAATTATTTTTTTCCCTAGTTTTCTCTCATATTCTCCAAAGGTTCAATACTGAGATGTCAAATTTTTTTCCAGTGGCTTCTTGGAGGGACAATAAACTCCACCAACATAGATTTACAGAACAATTACTCAGATTCCACTGGATAGAGCAGTCATTCTTAGATATCCTCATCAACAAGGAGGATTATCTTGGTGCATATTCCTTAGTGATTCTTTGTAATGCATACAATGTTTTTTACTTTTTATTGTTTTCTAAAGATTGTATTTTATCCATCTGGTACTTCAGTTACAACTTCCATGATAGCTAAAGGACTGTTGCTAATACTGGTAATACTTTATTCATGTTCACTAAAGCAGTTTTAGCATAGGCCCTACAAAATTCAATTAGGTGAACATAACTTGAAATGAAATGATTTGGCTAGATACAGATGAACCTCAGCAATACTACAAGTCCCTTTACATTATATTAAAGACCCTATTTATAGTTTACCATGATCTGTAATTGCATATTAAATTTA
Source organism: Oryctolagus cuniculus (assembly GCF_964237555.1). Taxonomy (NCBI): domain Eukaryota; kingdom Metazoa; phylum Chordata; class Mammalia; order Lagomorpha; family Leporidae; genus Oryctolagus; species Oryctolagus cuniculus. The sequence continues at coordinate 82,116,657 of NC_091434.1, forward strand.
AGTTACTTGCTTTCTTCCTAAAACAGGTCATACTCCAAAAACACCAGAATGGTACAACCCAGGTGAGTTAAGAGAAATGAAATTTAGCTGAAGTGTTTTTTTTGATACTGTGCAAGATAATTGTGTAAGTACCAACTTCTTGTCTATCATATCTTCAAATGAAACACACATACACACACACACACACATACACACACACCCTACAACAGCAAGCAGGGAGGTGGGTGGCTTGTGTGGGATGAGAGGGTGAGGCTGGGTTTTTCCCACTCTGTGAATACAGGAAGGCGGCAGAATCTGTGGCTCAGGAACCCTTCGTTCTTCCCATCAGTACTGGTCCAGCTAGAGAGATCTACAGTCCGGATTAGTCACTCTTCATAAATATTTTAGAACATAAACCCCACATTCCAAGAGTAGAGTTTGCTTTGCACAACCCTAACTCCAATCTTCCTTTTCTTCTTTAGAGCGTGCTGGAATTCATGGACTTCCACTTATAGTTGAAGAAAGTGAATATTGGTTTGTCGCTGAACCTCACTTAAACTTTGAAGAAGCTTTCCTGTACTGTGCTAGCAATCACAGCGTTCTTGCCACTATCACATCTTTTACAGGACTGAGAGCCATCAGGAACAGAATAGCCAATGTAATTTCAACGAATGCATTTTAATATAATTTTAATTTTTACATTTATTCTGTTAAAATAACAGAAGGGGTCTTCAAAAAGTTCATGGAAATGTGTATTATAAAAAAAAAAAAAAAAAAACCTGTACATGGATTTCAATTTTTTGTACCAAAATAGACTTTTTTTTTTAATTTGACAGGTAGAGTTATAGAGTATGAGAGAGAGACAGAGAGAAAAGTCTTCCTTCCATTGGTTCACTCCCCAAATGGCCACTACGGCCCCCACTGAGCCAATCTGAAGCCAGGAGCCAGGTGCTTCTTCCTGGTCTCCCATGTGGGTGCAGGGCCCAAGCACTTGGGCCATCCTCCACTGCACTCCTGGGCCACAGCAGAGAGCTGGACTGGAAGAGGGGCAACCGGGACTAGAACCCAGCACCCACCGTGTGGGATGCCGGCATCACAGGCGGAGGATTAACCAAGTGAGCCACGGCGCTGGCCCCCAAAATAAACTTTTAATTCCATTTTCCATGAACTTTTGGAAGTCTTCTTGTGTTTCAAAAATGTTGCCAAAATGTACAAAACTTAAATGTTCCTCTAAGATAAGATTTGCCTCACAACATCCAAAATTCAGTGTTTCACCTTAGAAAGGTTAAATAGAATTGCTTCTTTTAAAATATGTAAGATTAATAGTAGGGGTAAATTTATGAGATGAATATTAGTTTTTTTTTTTTTTTAATTTTTGGTTTTTTTTTTGTTTGTTTGTTTGTTTTGTTTTTTTTTTTTATCTTTTATTTAATGAATATAAATTTCCAAAGTACGACTCATGGGTTACAATGGCTTCCCCCCCCATACCGTCCCTCCCACCAACAACCCTCCCCTTTCCCACTCCCTCTCCCCTTCCATTCACATCAAGATTCATTTTCGATTATCTTAATATACAGAAGATCAGCTTAGTATACCTTAAGTAAGTATTTCAACAGTTTGCTCCCACACAGAAACATAAAGTGAAAAATAATAGATGATTTTTTTAAAATGATGATGAAATCAGATCAGACCTATTGTCATGTTTAATCCCAGTGAGAGTCAAGTTGGGAATTGAAAATTTCTTTCTTTTTTTTTTTTTTTTTTTTTTACAGAAGATCAGTTTAGTGTACATTAAGTAAAGATTTCAGTCGTTTGCACCCCCATAGAAACACAAAGTGAAATATACTGTTTGAGTACTCGTTATAGCATTAAGCCTCAGTGTACAGCACGTTAAGGACCGAGATCCTACATGAGGAGTAAGTGCACAGTGACTCCTGTTGTTGACTTTACCAATTGACACTCCTGTTTATGGCATCAGTAATCTCCCTATGCACCAGTTATGAGTTTCCAAGGCTATGGAAGCCCCTTGAGTTCTCCGACTCTTATCTTGTTTAGACACGGTCATAGTCAAAGTGGAGGTTCTCTCCTCCCTTCAGAGAAAGGCACCTCCCTCTTTGAAGACCTGTTCTTTCCACTGGGATCTCACTCACAGAGATCTTTTTGCCAGAGTGTCTTGGCTTTCCATGCCTGAAATACTCTCATGGGCTTTTCAGCCAGACCCGAGTGCCTTTAGGGCTGATTCTGAGGCCAGAGTGCTATTTAGGACATCCGCCATTCTATGAGTCTGCTGAGTATCTCACTTCCCATGTTGGATCACTCTCCCCTTTATTTATTCTATCGGTTGGTGTTAGCAGATACTAGACTTGTTTATGTGCTCCCTTTGACTCTTAGTCCTTTCATTATGATCAATTGTGAACTGAAATTGATCACTTGGAGTAGTGAGATGGCATTGGCACATGCCACCTTGATGGGATTGAATTGGAATCCCCTGGTATGTTTCCAACTCTACCAATTGGGGCAAGTCAGCCCGAGCATGTCCCAAATTATACATCTCTTCCCTCTCTTATTCCCACTCTTATGTTTAACAGGGATCACATTTCGGTTAATTTTCAACACTTAAGAATAACTGTGTGATAATTACAGAATTAAACCAGTCATATTAAGTAGAACAGACAAAAAAAAATACTATGAGGGATAATGTATTAAGTTGTCCATTAGCAGTCAGAGCTATGCTGATCAAGTCACCATTTCTCATAGTGTCCATTTCACTTCAGGAGGTTTATGAGATGAATATTAGTAAGATAAATGATCCTTATCCCTTGTCACATTTTTAATAAAGTTGCATGTCTAGTTAACTTAAGTTTGGGTTTCTACTAATGAATAACTGCAAAATAAGTTAATTCATTTATTTTTAAATTTTTCACTTAATTGTAATAAAACATTGTGTGTCCAGTTAAAGTGTCAGTCCAATTAATAATTATTTACTTATAGTAACCATATTTTCTGTTCCAAAATAAGACCATTGAATATACAGAGAATTTTCAAATTACTTATTTTGGTGAAAGTGCTTATTTGTGTAATTTTGAGACCAAAGTAGTAGGATATCTGGGAATTTTATGGTGTGTAGTTATAGTAAGGCAGGTGTTTACTTAGAAAATGCAGCACATGTAAGGATGAATGTTTGGTTTGTGTTTCAGATCTCTGGTGATGAACAGAAGTGGTGGGTGAGAACAGATGAACGGCTAATAGATCATCCTTTTTCACTGTATGTAATGTACTGATTCTGCCTTTGTAAAGTTGCCCCTTAAAGCAGTATAATTTTCCCTTTACTAAATGTACAACTATTTATAAATAATTTTGAACATTAATCTATAAATTGTCTATGTTAGAAAAAGCCAACTCTCTTTGCATATTAGCATCAAGAAAAGAGTGGTATAAAATGGAATCATTATAGAATTAAAATAATAGTAAAGAGTGGAATAGAATATCTAATGATATGATGAATTGTCAATCTCTCATTTTCTTTCAGCTCACATCATCGATGGCACTACTTTCCTATGTTTTGGGAGGAATGCTTGTACATGTCTGCCAAGACTTGGCTTATGGGTAAAGCTAATTCCAAACCCTTTACTGTTGATTGTGCAATATGTCAACTCTAGGTTCAGTTACAGTCTTAATCTTGTTTTCCTTCTGATCATTTGTTTGGTAGCTTCATCTTATGCTGATTTATTGTTAATGATAATAGCTCAAATTTCCAAATGCAAATAAAGGTAATTTTTACTGTGAATACTTTAACTTCCTTTATCCTAAAACAGTTACTTAGAAATGAGCTAACCATTATCATAACTGATAAGCTTACTGACAAATTTACAAATTTAAAGCAGGTAGTAGTTCTAAAATACATAGTTTAGGTCCTTTTCTCCCTTATTAAACCTCCCCTTTGATTTGCTTCCTGTTTCCTGTCATCACTCCTTGGATGATGTGATAGCCAGCTCAAATATGTGCTTTTTTATAGGCAATGTTTCATATGCTACAGCCTACTAAATGAATAATAATAGATGACTGGAATGGAAAGGGAATATATTTTTACCATTTGGGAAAGATTGAGTTAAGCCTTTCTTTGCCACTGGATTATTTTTTAAATGTGCTGAATGAAAAATTCTCATCATAGTAATCCTGCTTTTCATTTTTCAGACTTAAATAAACCAGCAGACTGTAATACCAAGTTGCCCTTCATCTGTGAAAAATATAGTGTATCTTCATTAGAGACATACAGTCCGGATCCTACAGCTAAAATACAATGCTCTGAGAAATGGATTCCTTTTGGGAATAAGGTAAAAGAGAATTGCTTCATTGTGCATACAATGATTGCTTTCACCTTGCTTATATGGCCTAGTGGAGAATAACAGCCAGTCAGACAACATCCCTAAGATCTCCTCTGCATACTTGGATATTCCACATGGCACTGTTTATTGCCAGAAACCATGGGTGGAACTAAGAGTTAACTCTCAAGCTAGTCGTGTCCAGAGATAGGTCTTTCAAAATGCTGCATTTCTGTGCCCTTGCTACTAACACTGCAATTGCTAAAGTGGTTGGCCGTTGGATGGTAATCCATTGAACAGTCAGGACTGTCTCTGTGTGCAAATAGGAAGCTGAATTAATTTCTAACTGACGTTTTCTTTCCTCCATCAAGCAGAACATCCAAGCAGTACCTTCCAATCAAATTACACCAGCATTTCCCAATCTACCTTCTAGGGACTCCACACATGCTACAAAATGTTAGCCATTGACTCTGTCTCCATGTACAGGTTTTATGATTAAGTAGGTTTGGGAAATGTTACATTCTATATCTGCCTCTTTGAGGTGCATAATCTGTATTGGCATATGTATCTGTTAGGAAATGCATTTGGCTGCTAAAGAGAAATTGTCACAGTATGTTAAAACATTTATTCTCTTGCATAAAACAAGTGTGAAGGTTAGCAGAATGTGCTGGTATCTTCCAAACAAACTACATTTGTTTCTATTCTGCCATCTTTAATATAAGGTTCCCAAGCTCAATTTTAAGTTGTTCTCTATCTAGAGTCTTCTAGAAACTACCCAATGACTTTCTCGGTATCTCATAGGCTTCTTAAATCTGTAAGAAGTCTGAAAAAAAAATTTGTAGGATGTTTCAAGGAACACAGTTTAATATGTACTACTTCAAAGGTGGGTGATTAGTGTAGTGGGGAAGTCTTCACTAACAGAGTACTCGAGTTTGAGTCCTGGCTTCTGGTCCTGTCCACAGATAGGTCCTGCTGATGCAGATCCTGGAAGTACTTCTGTCCCTGCCACTCATGTGGGAGACTTAGACTGAGATCCTGAGTCTTGGCTTCAGCCTAGCGCAACCCAGGCTATTGTGGGCATTTGGAGAGTGAAACAGCAGATGGGAGATGTCTCTGTCTGTCTATCTGTCTATCTATCTCTCTATCTATTTCTCTGCCTTTCAAATAAGTAAAAATTCTTAAAAGATATACCATTCTACACTAAACTAATTAAAAATAAAAAGGGAAAATAAAGCTTCCAGCTGTAAACATCTATAATAAAGCATGTATTTTGACTCTTTAAAATTAGGAAAATTTTTAATTCCCCAGGGTACAAATATTGTTAATTTGCATAATTAATATAAATTTTAATTAAAATATTCTGCCAAGAGATAGAGAAATGATTTCTGTTAAAATGTAGGGTTTTTTAAGATTTATTTTATTTATTTGAAAGGCAAAGTTACAGAGAGAAAGATCTACCACCCACTGATTCACTCCCCAAATGGCTGCAACAGCCGAGGCTGGGCCAGCCTAAACCCAGGAGCTAGGAGCTTCTTCTGGGTCCCCCACAGTGGGTACAGAGGCCAAAGGATTTGGGCCATCTTCCACTGCTTTCCCAGGTGTATTAATAGGGAGCTGGATGGGAAGTGGAGCAGCCTGGTCTCGAACCAGCACCCATACAGGATGCCTGCATTGCAGGTGGCAGCTTAATCCATTATAGCACATGCTGGCCCCAAATTTTGTTTCTTGATATAAAGAGGTAATGATTAAGAGCACAGACGTTGAAGTCAGATGGAACAGAGGCTTGAATGCTGACTGTACTACTGTGTGGCTGCTTCACTTATGGAGTAAGTTACTTAACTGCCCTGTGCTCCAGTTTCCCCATCTGTTGTGAGAATTAAATAGCACTATACAAATTGCTTAGCATGGGAATTACTCAATAAATTGAAAATGTACACACAAATGTATACTTCAAAGGACTCATGGAAAATGAAATTAAAAGAAGTGTAATTTGCTACAAAAATTCTTGCATAGTTTTATCATAATATGAATTTTCCGTGAACATTTTGAAGAGCCTCATATCATAGTTTGATAACCTCCATTCGGTTGTTTAAGCTGAAGTGTATAAACCAGAATTCTTTAAAAGTTTTTATTTATGTTAAAGAGTGAGAGAGAAAGAAGCAGAACAAACTTCTCTCCACTGGTTCACTTCCTAAATGGCTGCAACAGCCAGGGCTGGTCCTGATGATAGCAAGGAGATGGGAACTCCGTCCTGGTCTCCACATGGGTGTCAGGGGCACAAGTACATGGGCCATCTTCCACTGCTTTCCCAAGCACATTCAGCGGTGGAACTGGACAGAAAGCCGAGAGCTGGGATTCCAACCTGCACTCTGATAAGGGATGCTGCCGTTGCCACGTGGGGCTTAACCTCCAGTACCACAATGCTGTCCCTAAACCAGAATTCCTGTCGTACTACTTTGTACATTTCCATATCTCATAGACTGAAAATTAGAATCTCTCTAAGAGATAAGACATTTACCTCTTTTGTGAGCTCTCCTTTGTCTGTAATCTTATGCTTAATTTATGTCTTTGTTTGCAGTGTTTTCTAAAGATCACACCCCAGTTTCTTACATTTTCTCAAGCCAATGATGTCTGTCATTCCTATGGTGGCACCCTTCCTTCAGTGTTGAGCCAGAGTGAACAAGGTACCAGAATTGTTTGGGAAACACATTTTATTTTGATTTGAAATCCAAGTTTGTTTGCAGAAGCTGTGGGGGATTAACATATAATCTTATTAAACTACTGTTTTGCAGAGTAGGAAAAAGGCTATCTTGATGGATAAGCAAAAATATTCAATGACATCTTTAGTATATCTTTGAATAAATCAAATATCTTTTTAAAAAATCTCCTTTTAACAGATTTTATTACATCCTTGCTTCCGGATATGAAAAGTACTTTATGGATTGGTTTGCGCTGGACTTCCCAGGAAAGGATAAACAAATGGACGGATAACAAACAGCTGACCTACAGTAACTTTCACCCATTATTGGTTGGTCGGAGGCTGCAGATACCAGCAAATGTAAGTTTTCTAAAAATCAGCAATGTATATAACTCTGTGAAATGCCTAATCCTCCATAAGTTATTAGATTAAGAACAAGAGCCTATTGTATGATTCCATTATATCAAATGTCTAGAAGAGACACATCTGTAAAGACGGTCGCTAAGTAGTTTCTAGAAGCTAAGGAAGGGGGCCGGCATTGTGATGCAGCAGGTAAAGCCAGTTCCTGTCCTAGCTGCTCCACTTCCCATTCAGCTCCTTAGTAAGGGACAAGCAGCAGAAAATGGCCCAGTGGCTGAAGCTCTTGGCTCCTAGCTTGAGCCTGGCCCAGCACTGGCCATTGCTACCAGCGTGTAGCAGAGGTTCTCTCTCAATCCCTCTCTCTCTCCCTCTCTCTCCCCCTCCCCCTGCCTCTCTCCCTCCCTCCCTCTCTTTGTCTCTCCCTCTCTTTCTGTAACTCTGACTTTCAAATAAATAAATCTTAAAGCTAAGGTGAATGAAGGGGTTGAAGGTAATGGCTACTGGTTCTGGGGTTTCTTTTAGAAAGAGTGAAAATGTGCTACAGTTGATTAGGTGTTTGTTGTACAACTCTTGAATACACCAAAAACTATTGAAATGTGTCATTTGAATTATAAGTTCAATAAAGCTGTTACAAGAAGAACATGTGTTTCTCCAGCTTTCAGATAGTTGCCCTGGTTTTGCATGGTGGCATCAGATTCCATTGTAATTATTTTATAACCCTCAGGTAGTAAGTTGTAAATAGGAGCTTAACATGTATGAGCTTTGAGTTATCAGCCTCTGTATCTTAAGCAAAAAGGTACATAATTGGTGATTGGAGATTATATTTTCCTAAGAGCTGGACACAAAAAACTGTGGGAGAGAAGAGGAAATTGTACTGACAATACTTATGGTGACACCATGTTATTCCCCACTTCTTCTGTCTTTACTGCTTTGTTGATGCAGAACACATTTCGCACAAAGGGCAGTGATTGAGACATTAAAACGACAAACTCCAATAATATGTCCTAGATAGTAAGCAAATGATGTTCCTAGTACAATGTTAGTTTGCTCAAGATTGGTGTTGGGAGCAAAGGGAACTCTGAATCATGTATAACCATGTACAAAGTAGACAAAAATAATACTTGGTTATCATAGAAAATGTGGAAGCTGTAGAAGACTAAACACAAGGGGCTGGAGCTGTGCTGTAGTAGACTAAGCCTTCACCTACAGCACCGGCATCCCATATGGGTGCCAATTCGTGTCCTGGCTGCCCCTCTTTAGGTCCAGCTCTCTACTTAGAGCCTGGGAAAGCAGTAGAAGATGGCCCAAGTGCGTGGACCTCTGCAGCCTCTTGGGAGACCCTGAAGAAGCCCCTGGCTTCAGCTCCAGCTGTTGCAATCATTTGAGGAATGAACAGCAGAATTTGAGGAATTTGAACCGGTGGATGGAAAACCTTTCTCTCTTTCTCCCCCTCTCTCTGTCTGTAACTCTACCTCTCAAATAAAAAAGTAAAATATTTAAAAAAAGAAGACTAAACAAAACAAAAAAGTCAACCTTAATCTCTCTTAAACTTCTGACAAAGGCTTTTAAACTTCTTTTCTTTAAGGTTTTATTTATTAACTTGAGAGGCAGAGTTACAGAGAGGCGGAGCGGGGGGCGGGGGGTCTTCCATCTACTGTTTCACTCCCCAGATGCCCACAATGACTGGAGCTGAGACTGTCTGAAGTCAGGACCCAGGAGCTTCTTCCAGGTCTTGCATGTGAGTACAGAGGCCCAAGTTCTTGGGCCATCTTCTAAAGTTTTACTCTCAGGCCATTACATAGAGCTGGATCAGATGAGGAGTAACTGGGACACAAACCGGTGCCCATATGGGATGCCAGCTTTGCAGTCAGAAGCTTAGCCTACTAGGCTACAGCACCAGGCACCAGGTTTTTAAACTTTTAACCATAGGGCTGGTGCTGTGGCTTAGCAGGTAAAGCCGGCACTTGCTGTGCCAACATCCCATATGGGCTCTGGTTCGAATCCCGGCTGCTCCACTTCCCATCCAGCTCTCTGCTATTGCCTGGGAGAGCAGTAGAAGACGGCCCAAGTCTTTGGGCCCCTATACCTACATGGGAAGACCTGGAGGAAGTTCTTGGTTCCTGGCCTCCGATTGGCGCATCTCTGGCCATTACGGCCAATTGGGGAGTGAAACAACAGATGAAAGACTTCTTTCTCTCTGCTTCTCCTCCTCTCTGTGCAACTCTTTCAAATAAATAAAACTTAAAGAAAAATAAACTTTTAACCATAACCTATATATAGTAAGAAATACAATTAAATCACTAGCCAGGAGATGGATAAATATAATATTAAATTGAACTAAGAGTTTTAGGAAAAATAATTACTCTCAGAGATTATCCACACTGATATTTTCATTTTGTTCCATTCCATTCTTCTTTGTTATCCTATCTTATCCTATTCTGCTCAATTTCATTATCTCAAATATTAGACAAAATCTGCTGAATTAATTTCATGACCTACTAAATGGGTCTTAAGCTGTATTTGAGCCCTGACTCAGGCAATCACAATGAATATTTCAGCACTTTTTTTTCTAGAACTTTACATATGTTGTTTTCATGACATAGATGGATAATAGTATAATCTAGTGTACTCTACTTTTCTTACTTAGTGGTTTCTTGCCTTTTTAATTTTTATTTTAAGTAGTTCAGATAATACAGAGAAGTATAGAGTTCACTGAGCATACATAGATTTAACAATTTTTAACATTTTGCCATATTTGCTTAATACATAAATATATGCACTATTTTTCTTGAAAGCAATGATTAAAATATTTTTAGAGGAATTTTTTTTAGAGATTTATTTATTTGAAAGTCAGCGTTACACAGAGAGAAAGAGCGGCGGAGAGAGAAGTCTTCCATCCGCTGGTTCACTCCCCAATTGGCTGCAATGGCTGGAGCTGAGCCGATCCAAAGCCAGGAGCCAGGAGCTTCTTCAAGGTCTCCCACGCAGGTGTAGGGGCCCAAAGACTTGATCCATCTTCCATTGCTTTCCCAGGCCATAGCAGAGAGCTGGATCGGATGTGGAGTAGCTGGGACGCAAATGGGTGCCCATATGGGATGCCAGCACTGCAGGCAGCGGCTTTACCCACTATGTCACAGTGCCAGCCCCTGATTAAAATATTAATGTCACATAATATGGGATCATGACAGAGATCATAAAAGAGCAAATAAGGCTGTATTATCATGTAAGGAGTGTAATTCAGTGAAGACAAACATTAATAAATATCTACATAACAATAATAATATCTGCATAACAAAATATATGTTCATCACACATTTTATTAACTTCTACATATGAGAGAAAACCTATGATACTTGTGTTTCTGTGTCTGGATTATTTCACTTAGCATAATGATCTCTAATTCCATCCATTTTTCCATCAAATTTATTGCAAATGTCAGGATTTCAAATCCTTTCAAATAAATAAATGAATCTTTTCTTAAAAAAAAGCTACTTTTAATTGTTACACAATATTGTCTGAGCTAAGCCATCATTTACCTAACATGGTGTATATGAAGTTGATCTCAGCTTTATACATTAATAGATACTGCGGCCAGGAGCATCTTGGTGTATAATCTTCGCTTATATTTAAATTACATTTTTAAATTGTGAAAAGTCATCTAGCCAGATTAAATGCTATAAGTAGTTATAAAGCTTGGTTACCAAATTGCTTTCTGGAAAGACTCATGAGTTTGTGTTGCCGTCAGTAGTTTATTGCCCATCTGTCCTCACCAGCACGTTAATAATTTTAACATGTATTAAGCAGTTAATGTGTGGGGAACTCTCCTAATATACACGTTCATTATTTCATTTAATGTTCATTATAGTTGTTAAATAGCCATGTTACTCTTACCCTACCTTAGAAATGCGAAGACAGTCACAGAGAGCCAGGTCACTTGCCAGAGGGCATGTAGCCCACTTGTGGAGAGTGGGGATTTAAATCCAGGTCTCACAGTCTGCACAGTTCTCTCACCTCTCTACTCCATTGCCTGCAATGAATATTAGCTTCTTAAAACTTGCTAATTTCCCACTTTAAATGATGTATTTTCAGTGATATTTCACTAATTTCTTCTCATTTTAAAACATCTGTTTATTTGAAAGGCAGAATGGCCAAAAGAGAGGGAGAGACAGAGGGAGAAAGAGATCTTCCATCTGTTGGTTCACTCCATAAATGGCCGCAACAGCCAGGGATGAGCCAGGCTTTATAAAGCCGGGCTCCAGGGACTCCATCTTGATCATCTACATATGCAGCAGGGGCCCACGCACCTGGGGTGTCCTCCACTGCTTTTCCATGTACATAAGCAGAGAGCTGAATCAGCAGTGGAGCAGCCTGGATGTGGGATGCCATTGTCATAGACAACAGCTTAACCCCTGCTGCACCACAACATTTGCCCCATACATTTCTCTGGTTTCTAATGAAAATAAACTTCCATAGGTTATATAATAATTTTATCTCATCAAACTTGGATGTTTTTGCCTTTGTAAACTTATCTATCAAACCCTTCATGTATTTTTATTGATTTCATGACTTTTTTTTAACTTTTATTTAATGAATATAAATTTCCAAAGTACGATTTATGGATTACAATGGCTTCCCCCACATACCGTCCCTCCCACCCACTACCCTCCCCTTTCCCACTCCCTCTCCCCTTCCATTCACATCAAGATTCATTTTTGATTATCTTAATATACAGAAGATCAGCTTAGTATACATTAAGTAAGGATTTCAACAGTTTGCTCCCACACAGAAACATAAAGTGAAAAATAATAGATGATTTTTTTAAAATGATGATGAAATCAGATCAGACCTATTGTCATGTTTAATCCCAGTGAGAGTCAAGTTGGGAGTTGATAATTTCTTTCTTTTTTTTTTTTTTTTTTTTTTTACAGAGGATCAGTTTAGTATACATTAAGTAAAGATTTCAACAGTTTGCACCCACACAGAAACACAAAGTGAAAAATACTGTTTGAGTACTAGTTATAGCATTAAATCTCAATACACAGCACATTAAGGACAGAGATCCTACATGAGGAGTAAGTGCACAGTGACTCCTGTTGTTGACTTTACCAATTGACACTCCTGTCTATGGCATCAGTAGTCTCCCTATGCTCCAGTCATGAGTTTCCAAGGCTATGGAAGCCCTCTGAGTTCTCCGATTCTTATCTTGTTTAGACAAGGTCATAGTCAAAGTGGAGGTTCTCTCCTCCCTTCAGAGAAAGGTACCTCCTTCTTTGAAGACCTGTTCTTTCCACTGGGATCTCACTCGCAGAGATCTTTTGCCAGAGTGTCTTGGCTTTCCATGCCTGAAATACTCTCATGGGCTTTTCAGCCAGATCCGAATGCCTTTAGGGCTGATTCTGAGGCCAGAGTGCTATTTAGGACATCTGCCATTCTATGAGTCTGCTGAGTATCTCGCTTCCCATGTTGGATCACTCTCCCCTTTATTTATTCCATCAGTTAGTGTTAGCAGGTACTAGACTTGTTTATGTGCTCCCTTTGACTCTTAGTCCTTTCATTATGATCAATTGTGAACTGAAATTGATCACTTGGAATAGTGAGATGGCATTGGTACATGCCACCTTGATGGGATTGAATTGGAATCCCCTGGTATGTTTCTAACTCTACCATTTGGGGCAAGTCAGCTTGAGCATGTCCCAAATTATACATCTCTTCGCTCTCTTATTCCCACTCTTATGTTTAACAGGGATCACATTTCAGTTAATTTTCAACACTTAAGAATAACTGTGTATTAATTACAGAATTAAACCAGTCATATTAAGTAGAACAGACAAAAAAACTACTAAGAGGGATAATGTATTAAGTTGTTCATTAACAGTCAGGGCTATGCTGATCAAGTCACCATTTCCCATAGTGTCCATTTCACTTCAGGAGGTTTCCTTTTTGGTGTTCAGTCAGTTGTCACCGATCAGGGAGAACATATGGTATTTGTCCCTTTGGGACTGGCTTATTTCACTCAGCATGATGTGTTCCAGATTCCTCCATTTTGTTGCAAATGACTGGATTTCGTTGTTTCTTACTGCGGTATAGTATTCTAAAGAGTACATATCCCATAATTTCTTTATCCAGTCTACCGTTGATGGGCATTTAGGTTGGTTCCAGGTCTTAGCTATTGTGAATTGAGCTGCAATAAACATTAGGCTGCAGACCGCTTTTTTGTTTGCCAATTTAAATTCCTTTGGGTAAATCCCAAACAATAAATATTCTGATCCTATGTTTCATGTGTTGATTACAAGTATTTGGCTAGCTTTTTTTAAAAAAAGTCCAAATACCAGAAATATTACAGGTAAGAGTTTTGGCTCTTTTTGGAATATGTTCAAATCCATTTGTTTCCCTTTTTCTCTCTATCACCTGTAAGTTAGAGAATTTATCATGTAAATGTTAGTTAAAAGTATAGCTATATTTTCTGCTAGTTCAGTTTCATGGGTGCCCTTTGTTTTTCTGATAGTGTGTTATATATATCAGCATATGTAGCTACTATCAATGAATGCATAATCCCTTGCCTAAACCTAACCACCTGTTCTGGTGTTATTTATTGCATATATACTTCCATTTGTTGAAAGTAATATAGAAACTCTCCTTTATCATGTATTAAGTGTGTGTGTGTGTGTGTGTGTGTGTGAGAGAGAGAGAGAGAGAGAGAGAGAATAGCTACCGCAGTGATACATAAATATTACCATATTGCAAGTTTTTATTTATTTGAAAGGCAGAGCTACAGAGAGAGAAAGAGAGAGACTTTCTTTCCTCTGATTCATTCCCCAAATGGTCACAATAGCTGGATCTGGAACAGGCTGAAGCCAACAGGCCAGATATTCAACCAGGTTTCCCAAATGGGTGGCAGATACCAAAGCACTTGGGCCATCTTCTGCTGCCTTCCCAGGTACATTAGCAGGTAGCTGGATTGGAAGTTGAATCAGTACTCTGGTATTGGATGCCAATGGCACAAGAGGCAGTTTATCCTACTGCATAACACTGGCTCCAATTTGACTGTTTTAAAAACTATAAACGGGGGCCAGCACTGTGGCGTAGTGGGTAAAAGCTGCCGTCTGCAGTGCCAGCATCCCATATGGGCACTTGTTCAAGTCCCGGCTGCTCCACTTCCAATCCAGCTCTCTGCTATGGCCTGGAAAAGCTATGGAAGATGGCTCAAGACCTTGGGTGCCTGCGCACACGTGGGAGACATGGAAGAAGCTCCTGGCTCCCGGCTTCAGATCTGCGCAGCTCCAGCCGTTGCAGCCAATTGGGGCATGAACCAGTGGATGGAAGACCTCTCTCCCTCTCCCACTCCTTCTCTCTCTCTGTAACTCTGACTTTCAAATGAATAAATAAATCTTTTAGAAAAAACTGTAATAGGATCAGTTGTCCTTTATTATATGCCTTTGAAAAAATGTTTTACTGTTCTCATCCATTAGTTCAGATAAACTTTAGTATTTGCTCAGTTTCCAACCACTACAATTAAATTTAAAAACTCCTGAAGATGACTGGACTACATTTTCGGGATTAACTGTTATTTTTTTTTAATTTTCTTAATTCAAGGATGTGCTCACATTATTTCTCCATTTGTTTGAATCATCCTTTAGATTACTCTTGGAAGTGCTGTAGCCTCTTTCTCACTGCTTTTGAGAATAGCAGCCTTTTCCTTGATTTTCTTACTGGTATATGGGAAGGCTATTGTCTAGGGAATTCATGTATCTTTTTCCATAAGCATCATTTTACTAAACGTTCTTACTGCTATTCAGTGCTATTCATTAGATTTTCTTGGATTTCCTACTAGGCTAACCATAGTCTGCAGATAACAGTGGCTCTTATTTCCACAGTTACCTCTGTCATACTCATTTTATGCCTCACTTCACATGCGAGGACTTCGAGAACCGTGGCAGACACCAGGATTGGTAATCACCATCCTGACTGCACCCAAACCGTAGCAGTATCCTCTCCAGTCTTCCCTTGTTGAATATTATGTTGTCTCTTTGTCTGCAATATGTCTTTCTATAACTAGCTTGCTTGGATTTTTACATCAGGAATAAGTACCAGACTTAGTTAAACTTGTTTCATCTGATAAAGCTGCCATACAGTTCTTTTTAGGCCTATTGATATGTGGTATATTACAAATATATTAGTAGATGTTATATGAAACTATCTTTTTATTCTTGTCATAAAATCTGGTAAAGTGTGCATTATTATTTTGCTGTTGAGTTTGGTTTATTTCATCTCTGCCAAAGAGTTAATTTTTTATGCTATATTGTCAGATTTTTTCTGATCACACTAGCTTTGTAACATGAACTGGGTGGACTTCTGGCTTTTCTATGTCCTGAAATTGTGACTCAGCTTGGGGAATGACTTTTCACTGAAAGTTTGGAAGAATTACCTACAAAGAGTTAGAGTTTGTTTTAGATATCATTACTTAAAAATAAAGATTGGGCACAGCAGTTAAGATGCCACTTGGGATACCTACATCCCATATTGGAATGCCTCGCTGATCTCCCAGCTCCTCTGCTTCCTGTCTAGCTTCCTGCAATGTGTACCTTGGGAACCAGCAAGTAATGCTCAAGTGCTTAGGACCCTGCCACTTGCACAGGGGACATGGGTGGATTTCTGGGCTCCTAGTTGTGGCCTGGCCCAGCCCTGGCTGTTGCAGGCATTTGAGGAATGAACCAACAGATGGAAAAACTCTCTCTCTGCTTTTCAGACAAAATGAAAACAAATAAATAGGTATATGCCATTGGTTTTGTCCATCCTCTTCTCTATCACTACTCCTGTTGCTTGATGTAAGTTTGTGAAAGCTACTTCTGTATTTTCTATCCTGTTTTTCTTAGTTTTGATTTTTTGGCATTGTCAGATCTATATTAAATTCTTAGTTCACTTTTCCTTTAAAAAAAGAAAGACACACTTAATAATACACATTTACCTTCTCATAAAGTATTACCCATATACCTTTTTCTGTATTTCTGATCTTATTTCCTATAATTATTTTATTTCAATGTTCATTTAATATTTATTGAGTAATAAAGTAGTGTTAGCATTTTCTATCTGTAGTTCCTATGGTAAGCTAACTTTTCTTATTTTTCTAAGTGTGGTATGTCTCGAACATAGAGAAAAATACAGGGACAATATACATTGAATAAATTTTTATGACTGATATTGATTTGTGATCAGAGAATGAATCTAGATACTTTTATTTTAATATAGGGGTCCTTTTCTAGTGACTAGTAAATATCAGAGCTTTAAGGTGTATTCTCTGTTGTGTCATTATAAAAAGTTTATAAACATCTAAAAAGTTGGTTTAATAATTATGTTTTGCTGACTTGAACTATCAAGACTGATCACAGTGTTAAATATTACTGTAGTTGTGTTTGTCTTATTTGTAGTGATTTTTGTTTTAAAGATATATTTATCAGTCTTGCTACTCTTTTGTTGTTTGTTTCTGAAGTTAATTGCCCTTTCACCAGCTTTGAAAGTTTGTCAGAATTTCTTTAGGAATGTCATGATTATGTTCTACATTGGGATTTTTTTTACAGGGGAAAATTCCAATCTGGAAACTAAAATTTTCTTGCTGAAATCTTCAGGCCACTAGTTCCCTGATTGCTTGTACTGGTTTGTCTCTTGTTTAGATTTTTGAGGAAGATTCCCACTACCACTGTACTATTATGCTCAACCTCCAAAAGTCACCTTTTGTTGGAACATGGAATTTTACTTCCTGCAATGACTTCCATTCTGTCTCCCTCTGTCAGAAATATTCAGGTACCAATTATTATCTAGATGACTATGTTATTTTATTATTATTATCTAGATGACTATGTTGTTAAGTGTATAAGTTTCCTTTACACAGAAATCTTACAAATGAATTCATAAGATACAGCTTAAAATTTTGGAATGGATCAATCCACATTGACTCAGGGAGTCAGAGGGTCTCAAATGGAGTATGATTATTTTCAAATATCATTGTCACACGTAATATAAAAAAATTAAGTAATGGAATATGTTAATTGTGGTTGTCTAATGGTGGTAAAACTGTGGTTGAATTTTGTTTTCCTTTCAATTCTGGCATTCTTCATCACTGGAAAGGGGGAAAAATGATTAATATTTTTAAATGAGTCCAATATAAACATTCACTATTAGATTTAACACTAAAAAATGAAAATGTAAAGCATTACAAATGAATCATTGTCTGTGCCTTTCTGTAGTGCAAATAAAAGTGAAATATGTGTTTAAAAACAGAAATCATCTATTTGAATAGGAATCATTTCCATTTGAAAACAATATTTTTAAAAAGATATTACATTGTTTCATTGACCCTCAATGAGTTTTAACAAATAATTAAGAAAAAATTATTTGCATAGTGAGAACCTTAAGTAGATATTTCATGTACTGTAGCAGAACTTTTTTGCTAGATTAATCAGTATCCATTTATCCCACACTTTTTAGTTAACACATTATTCAAGAAGTACTGCAAAACAGTGAGTCAAGCATATCCTCTTGAGGGTGGCTTTGTGCATTTTTTCATGGTAGTTCTCCCAGATGAAAATTGTATAAGGGGGCGTGGAACGCCTTCCCTGTTGAAGTGGCACAAGTGAAGGGCGGTTGGGCAGCCACCATGAACTGGCAATCATATCGCAGGCTGTTCATCTGTAGTTTTCCTCTTTCCCAAATCAGATCAGCTAGACAAAATTTTGTCCTGATTTTAGGAAACAAATGTTGTAGCTCGCATACTTTACCTACAGTATACAATAGGACATACCTAATTCTCCCACCTCCAATCTAAAATAAATAAATAGGTAGATAATATCTAAAGTAGAAAAAAATTATAATATAGATTAGCATGGGGAAGAAATAGTAGGAAAAAAATGTCCCATAACCTGCAGAGTGGGGAAGTTTTTGTGTTGTTGTTTTCTTTTATATACAGAAATTCAAGGCAACCAGACCTTGCAGAATACTTCAGAAACTATAAAGTATCAAAATAATTTATACAAGATAATCCTGAAGAGGCTGACTTGGGAACAGGCTCTGGTAGAGTGTCTGAAATATAACATGCACCTGGTGAGCATCACGGACCCTTACCAACAGGCATTCCTCACCGTGCAGGCAATCCTTCATAACTCCTCCTTGTGGATTGGGCTCTCCAGTCAAGATGTAAGTTTTCAGCCCTAGCTGCTTGAACTGGGGGATAGAATGTGACTGTTTTTATTGCACATAACATCTCTCTCATCAAGCTGAAAGAAACCAGAGATTTTTTTTTTTAATTTGTTTATTTTATTTGGAAGAGATAGAGGCCAACACACAGGGAGATTTTTCCCTCTGCTGGTTCACTGTCCAAATGCCTACAACAGCTGGGATTGGGCTAGGCCAAAGCCAAGAGCCTGGAACTCAATGTGGGTGTCAGAGACCCACATTGCTGCTTCTCATGTGACATTAGCAGGAAACTGGATGGGAAGCAGTACGCAAACCAGGCATTTCAGTACAGGGTATGGGCATCCCAAGCAGTGGTTTACCCACCGCACCAAACATCTCAAAACCAGAGATCTTAGAATTTACCCTAGGGACTGACATTGTGGCATAGTGGGTAAAGCCACCTCCTGTGATGCTGGCATCCCATGTGGGCGCAAAGGTTTGAGTCCCAGGTGCTCTACTTCCCAACCAGTTCTTTGCTGATGTGCCTGAGAAAGCAGTGGAGGATGGCAAAAGTCCTTGGGCCCCTGCACCAATGTAGGAGATCCTGAGGAGGCTTCTGGCTCCTGGCCTCAGTCTGGCCCGGTTCCAGCCATTCCAGCCATCTGGGGAGTGAACCAGCAGATGGAGGACATCTCTCTCTGTCTCTTCTCTCTCTCTGTAATTCTGCCTTTCAAATAAATGAATCAATCTTTTAAAAAAGAGAGAGATAAAGAGAGAGAAAAGAAAAAAACTTATTCCAAAAATTCCAAAAAAGCTCATGGAACATGTGGAGTTTAATTATCTTTCCACTGTTGGAAGATCTGCTTTATTGTTTAAGTGAAGAAAAGTTTCTGGGTGGATACAGATATTTGAGCACTTATTTTTATTTATTCTAATTAAAGATGGAACTAGAAACAGAACTACCATATCTTTTCAGCAAGCAGAAAATAAGAAGGGAAAATCAGATGGAGTAGGCATTTGAAAGCATTGTAGATGTTATTAAAGAATCCTTTCCATTCCTTTCAAACTCGTCAGGGTGAAATTAAGCTATCTAAACCAGGATTAGAATAATGTTTCACCACATCTCAAGTTCTGATCCCGAGTAGATATCCTTGGTACTTCTTATTCATTTTTTAGCCCAGCAAGGAATGCAAAACTCCTATTAATTCCTAGCGCTAACCCATGCACATGTAGCACAACCAGGAATAGTTATGCACCTGAAACTTTTGGCTATAATTAAATAGGGATGGATAGATATAGATAGATAGACAGACAGACAGACAATCTGTCATAGACAGTGTAGGACATGTTTGCCTCTTTTCTCTGCCACAGGATACCACAATACCAAGATGGGTCTGGGACTGCGTGGAGAAAATGTGATTGAAGACAATTTAGTCTTAGCACAAACTGAGAACTGAAGTAGAGAGTGTATGAAAAAAACAAAATTGTTATCAGAAGGTCAATTAAAAGTAGCATCTAGAAATGGCGTGAAGAGTAGTCTCCCAGACCCTCTGGCTATTCTGCCATTGACTCTAGAGCAAGCCAGGTGATCAGGAGTTGCTCACTAGCCCTCACAGTATCAACTTGCTCATAGTGTCACTTTTACTTGCTTGCTCTTCAGCATTTGGTATTCTGTGAAACTCATCTTTGTGTCCATGGTGAGGGTAGTGAGAACTTATTCTGTTTCCTAGTTTCAGTCACCCTAATTTTCTTGAAACAAAGCCAATATTATCACTGTAGAAAATTTGTAAATTCTGGTAACTTTAAAGAAAAATATTAAAGTCACCTGTCATACAAGTACCTAAAAACACAGTTTAATATTTGGTATGTATCCTTCAAGTTATTTTTCTACATACATATATTTGTTTTTAAGATAATTGGTATTATACTGTTTGTTACTTCTTTCTCCCCATTTAATGATTTTGGTCTTACTTCTTCCCCTACTATTAGTCTTCACCTATGATTCTCTTTATTCCTTTCACCTTTAATGTTAACATGTTCAGGGTAGCTATTTACTGTGTATCTTCCTAAGCTGCTTTAAGTCTTTGGAACATAAGAGGATATTTATAAATAATACGTTACATCAAGAACAGTGGGAAGAGGTTGAAAGACTTTAAATAGAATTGTGACAATATAATATTTTTACGTCAGTAAAATGACACTGGGTAGAGGGTAGGGGAGGAAGCAGGTAGAGATAGTTATTTTAATATAAATGCATGCAGGAATTGGTGTAAGCCTGAAATAAGGCATGTGTGCAGTATGTGAGGTGCAACAGTTCTGGGTCTACCAAGTCCAGAGTGTGACTGTGCAGTGAGTTACTCAAGCATGTAGGAGCAAAAGTGCTGAGAATTAGAAGAGGTCAAAAGGCTTGGGAACAGGCTGGGTCCTCCACATGAACACCAGTGATCATAATTCAATGATAGGGCCAAGCAGACTGAGCAAGACTTGGTACATCTGCTTAGTGAATGTTGAAGAGAGACAAGGATTCTGCCAGTGTGCGGTGACAAGAAGGGAGTAAACCTCCTAGGAAGTCACTGAGGGAGATAAAAATTCCTACTATCTACTTTTTTTTTTTTGATGTCTTTTTATTTTTATTTTTTTTGTACTTTTTTTTAACTTTTATTTAATGAATATAAATTTCCAAAGTACGGCTTATGGATTACAATGGCTTCCCCCCCCCATAACATCTCTCCCACCCGCATCCCTCCCCTTTCCACTCCCTCTCCCCTTCCATTCACATGAGGATTCATTTTCGATTCTCTTTATATACAGAAGATCAGTTTAGCATACATTAAGTAAAGATTTCAACAGTTAGCTCCCACACAAACATAAAGTGAAAAATAATAGATGATTTTTTAAATGATGATGAAATCAGATCAGACCTATTGTCATGTTTATCCCAGCGAGAGTCAAGTTGGGAATTAATAATTTCTTCTTCTTTTTTTTTTTTTTTTTACAGAAGATCAGTTTAGTATACATTAAGTAAAGATTTCAGTCGTTTGCACCCACATAGAAACACAAAGCGAAATATACTGTTTGAGTACTCATTATAGCATTAAGTCTCAATGTACAGCACATTAAGGACAGAGATCCTACATGAGGAGTAAGTGCACAGTGACTACAACCCTTTGGCGTCTGAGAGTGGAAGAACAAATGGCCTTCCCTCCTAGGTGTTGAAAATGGATTTTTCTCTCAGAAAAGTTAGGTCAAGAATTTTAATAGAGACCAAAATTTTAAAAAAAAAGAATTTTAGAGGCTGGTGCTGTGTTGCGGCAGGTAAGGCCACCGCCTGTGGTGCCTATATCTCATATGGGCACCAGATTCAAGTGCTGGCTGCTCCACTTCTGATCCAGCTCCCTGCTAGTATGCCCAGGAAAGCAGCAGAAAATGGCCCAGGTGCTTGGTCCCCTGCACCCATGTAGGAGATGCAGCTCCTGGCTCCTGGCTTTGGCCTGGCTCAGCCCTGGCTATGTTGCAGGCATTTGCTGTGTGAACAGCCAATGGGAGATACTGTCTCTCTCTTCCTCCTCTTCCCTCCCTCTGTCTGTCTGTCTATCCTTCTGTGACTCTGCCTTTCAAATGGATAAAATAAATTTTTTAAAAATAATCTTAATAAAGAGATATTTATAGTCTTAATGAAGAGATGCCATATTCAGTAAAAAGATAGGTATGGGATGATTTATCTACAATGAAATGGAAGTTTTAGAGGTCCAGGGATGGGGTTGGTGGTAAATGCAGCAAAGGAGAAGGAATCCAGGGCAGTGCAGATAAGAATGCAGGCAAAATCACATCTCCAAAGGTTCACATTTCAGACCACAGCAGTTTAGGGATACCTAAGAACTCTGGTTGAAAGCATTTCAGAATGAGACCTGGTACTCTGCTGGCAGAGTGGAGAAACTCAAACAGGCCTGGACCCCACAACCCATTCTCTGGATTTGTGCACCTCCGCTGTAAGCCTATCTCAGGATAATGGGGTGATCCAGTCCTGGTTGGAATGAAAAGCTAAATGTTTACAGACTTCTGGCACACAACAACATACACTGAATGAAAAAGCCTCTCCCTCAGACAAGTGTGAGAACAGCAGTGTGGGATCTACCAGGCCTGTGGCATTAAGAATATATTAAGAATATATTCATGTAATAGCAGGTAAAGCTGCCACCTGCAGTGCTGGCATTCCATATGGGTTCTAGTTTGAATTCCGGCTGCTCCATTTCTGATCCAGCAGTCTACTCTGGCCTGGGAAAGCAGTAGAAGATGACCCAAGTGCCTGGGCCCCTGCACCCACGTGGGAGACCCAGAAGAAACTCACGTCTTGGGATCAGCCCATCTCTGCCTGTTGCTGCCAATTTGGGAGTGAACCAGCAAATTGAAGACTTCTCTTTCTCTCTCTCCCTCTCTCTGTCTCTCTCTGTCTCTCTGTCTCTCTCTGTCTTTCTCTGCCTCTCTGTAACTCTGCCTTTCAAATAATAAATAAATAAATCTTAAAAAAAAAAGAATATATTCATGTAGCTCTGTGTGCCACTGGGTTATGCATTTTGCACATGTTGTACCATTATACTGGTCCCATTAGGTTAAGTGTCAGGCCTATTGAACAGATCAGTGGGTGGAGAGAGAGCAAACAGATTAAAAGCCAGTAGCGGCTGGCGCCGCGGCTGACTAGGCTAATCCTCCGCCTTGCGGCGCCGGCACACCGGGTTCTAGTCCCAGTCGGGGCGCCAGATTCTGTCCTGGTTGCCCCTCTTCCAGGCCAGCTCTCTGCTATGGCCAGGGAGTGCAGTGGAGGATGGCCCAAGTGCTTGGGCCCTGCACCCCATGGGAGACCAGGATAAGTACCTGGCTCCTGCCATCGGATCAGCGTGGTGCACCGGCCGCAGCGCGCTGGCCGCAGCGGCCATTGGAGGGTGAACCAACGGCAAAAGGAAGACCTTTCTCTCTGTTTCTCTCTCTCACTGTCCACTCTGCCTGTCAAAAAAAAAAAAAAAAAAAAAAAAAAAAAAAGCCAGTAGCAAGTTGAACCAGGCTCCTAAACCAGGTATGCTCAGCTCCAAAGCCCATGTTTTCTCCACTATGCCATGATGTCTCCAGTTTAATCAGCACTTATGGTAGTCCTTATGCCATTTAGCTTTCTGGTTTCTAACAACCAGCAGTTCCAATTATGTGTGAGGCAACACAGCATAATGGTGAAATCCATAGTCTCTAGGAACTGACACCCTGGATTATAGTCCCAGCCCTGCGGTTTATTCTGTGTGACCTTGTACACAATGTGTGTCTTCATTTTCCACATCTGTACAATGAAGATACTAATAGTACCTCTCTCATGTGGTTGTGATGAATTAAATAAATTAATATTTGTAAAGCACTTGGAATGACAGTAAATGCTATGAAAAGTGTGTTAAGTATAAAATTAAATTATAGGGGCTGGCACTGTGGCATAGTAGGGTGGAGCCACAGTCTACAGTGCTGGCATCCCACATGGGCACCAGTTAGTGTCCCAGCTGCACTAGTTCCGATCCAGCTTTTTTCTATGGCCTGGGAAAGCAGTGGAAGATGGCTCAAGTGCTTGGGCACCTGTGCTCACGTGGGAGACCCAGAGGAGACTTCTGGCTCCTGGCTTCATATCGGCCCAGCTCTGGCCATTGAGGCCATTTGGAGAGTGAACCAGAAGATGGAAGATCTCTCTCTGATTCTGTCTCTGCCTTTCTGTAACTCCACCCTTCAAATAAATAAATAAATCTTTAAAGCCCTGGCCTGAAGCACTGGCATCCCATATGGGCACTGGTTCTAGTCCCAGCTGCAAAATGTGTTGCAAAATGTGTTGCAAAAATTATAAATCTTTAGGTTGATCATGAGGGTCAAAATAATTCAAAAAGGATAACATGAAGATTGGCATTTGGGATGTATTTCTGTCCCTTTCAGGATGAACTCAACTTTGGTTGGTCAGATGGAAAACATCTTCATTTTAGTCGCTGGGCTGAGAATAACCACCAGCTTGAAGACTGTGTAATGTTAGACAAGGATGGATTCTGGAAAACAGCTGATTGCGAAGACAGCCAACCGGGTGCTATTTGCTATTATCCAGGAAGTATGTAAATTTCAAATATTTTGATTCTTAAATTACCCGTCTCATGAATAGTAGAATTGGAGGGAGTGGTTTTTTAAAATCTGGTTTTAGAATTGTGAAGAAGTTATAGTAGTGTCCCTTTTGCAAAATGTGTTGCAAAAAATTTATATTCTAGTAGAATTGTTGTTTCAAATATTTTATGATTAATTTTCTGTTTTGGACCTGTTGGCTTTTTATGTCAGCTGACAATGGAGATTGACACTTAAAATCCCATTGTTACTAGCTTCATTTTGCATAGATTTCTTATTTGTATCATGATAGAGAACTCTGGTGGCTTGTCTTTCCTGGATCTTAACAGTAACAATGAACATTATTTTTATGAGTCACTGTTATGATTCAGTTGGTCACAAGTGACAGCAACCAGTTCAGGCTAGCAAAACCCAGAGGGTGGGTCAGAACCCCAAAAGTTGGGAAAGAGCTGAGCCCCCTGGAGAATGGACACTGGGGATCCTGAGGCACTGTCCTCCCCTGTCGTTTCTGTTCCTCTCTGTGCATGTGCGCTCTTCTCTGTGTACTTCACTCCGTACATGGTGGAGTACGGTGGCTCCGCAACTTTCAACAGCATCCCCAACTGGATATGCGCTGTCAATTTCTAAATTCCACTATTCAAATCTTAGAACTGGATGGACTCAGCCTGAATCAGGTCTGCAGTCTGTAGCCCACTCACTGGAAGATGGTTTTACAACTGTCAAGTTTGGGGTGGAAAGTCAAGGCTGCTTCCCAAAGGGGCTTGTTGTGCTAGGAGACACACTGGGTGGTCCTGGCCACATACTCAGTCAGTTTGATCTATCTTAAGTAGAGCTTATCTATATTTGCATCATCTTGAATCCATGACCTTTTCATAAGGTGAAAAATATCAGATTCTTTAGATGCCATGTTTTCAACAGTATTTCCATCTGATTTGGCTAAAGCAATAGCTTATTTAGAATACCAGCTATTTCATTAGAATGAGCCTTTAAAATCAGAGACATCAGTAAGCAGAACCTTGAAAATGAATTTTCAAAGTCACAATTAGTGCCTATTATTAATTTATATGTTCATACAGTTTGTCTGAGTTGGCTTCTTGTACTTGACATTTGCTAATGCAGGAAGACAGAAATTGCATTTAACCTCACTCCTTACATTCCTTCACTTCACAACAGGAGTAAGGATATTGTGTCAAATAATTCCTTTGCTATAGAAAGCCAGCTTTCTATCCACTATATTTGTATATACATAGAGAACACACATCAGCAGGGTATTACTTGTTGGGTCCCTGAATATTTCCTACAAATCAAGTATAATGACTAGAAACAGCATTTAACATTTATATCTGAAATTAGAATTCTTATCATTACCTCTTTTCTAGATGAGACTAAAAAAGAGGTCAAACCAGTTGACAGTGTTAAATGTCCATCCCCTGCTCTAAATACTCCATGGATACCCTTTCAGAACTGTTGCTATAATTTCATGATAACTAAGAATCGACACATGGCAATAACACAGGATGAAGTTCATTTTAAATGCCAACAACTGAGTAAGTATGTCATACTATCATTAATATTATATGTAATTTTATATGTAATTTTTTAACATCTCATTTGTGTTACATAAATATTTCTAATTAGCACAAGTAACTAGATATCAGAAACATCTGTCTTCTAATTTCTATATTATCAATGACAAAGTATTAAAATTTTTGTTAAGTCAAAGTGGAATGTATAGGAGTGACCTCTTTCTTTACCTGTCCATTCAAAAACTAGTCTGTCTGTATGCATGTAAACAAGATGGTTCTCCTTCACAAGCAAAGGGAGACCAGAAAGCTGGATGTTAAACCAAGCAAAGCTGCTAGTAAAGAGAATAGGTTAGTTTGAGTGTTTGAAAGCTTAGGTATGCCACAAAGAAGCAACTATGCTGAAATACACATTTCACACTTACAGCTCTCAAGACTCTTCACACATTTTCTAGGAAATCCACCAAGAATTTGTGACTTCTGAATGATTGATAGAATGATGAACTTTGTGGAAAGTTCCTACAGAAAATATCAAGCTATTATTTCAAAGTGTACTCTGTATAACACTCGTCTTGAGAGGTGTTCTGGAAAAAAAAAATCCTCAGAAACAGAACAAGTTTGAACAACACTAGACGTGATAGCCTCCTATTGGACATTATCCAGTGTACACTGACCTATACTTTAAGCAATACTGGCATAAGCGAACTTTGTATAACTTTGTTTAATCTATTGTTTGCAAACTTTTTATCCATGTAGACCTTTTCTGAGGCACTCTCTATTAAACAGGACATATTGAACTTTTTGGCCTCTAAAATAATAGTAACCACTAAAGAAAAGGAACATCTGTCTTATAGCCCATCCAAGAAGTTTTACTTATTACACAATAGTCTTGGAGAATATGTCATTAATGTGAGTGGATTTGTGTCAACCGACAGGATCTTTAAGTTGGGAGGTGGGGGAGTGAAGTGAATCAGTGTTTTACATTTTCTATTCAGTTACTCGTTTTCTACTAGAAAACCAAATTTAAAGTAAAAATATTTGAAAATTTCTTAACCCATGCATTTTAATACAAGGAGATAGTGTGAATTCATGTTTTTCTAACTTTCCATTCTTTCAGTTTTAGAATAAATTGAGAATAACATTTTTTGAATCTGTTTACATAAAATATTTTGAATGACTATTAAAATTATTAACTATTTTATATAACAGATCCAAAATCACAAATGCTAAGCATTCGAGATGAAAAGGAGAATAACTTTGTTCTTGAGCAACTTCTACACTACAATTATATGGCTTCATGGGTCCTGCTAGGGATAACATACGAAAGTAAGTTGGACATTGCCAATTTTCTCTGTGTATATTCATACTTCATTATAAATATTTATCAAACCCCAAAAGTTTAGTTTTTCAAAGGATATGTTTTTAATATATAAAAGTGAAATTCTACAGTTAGGATAATATAAACACCAATACAATTTTTGCATCTCTTCTCTGCCATTAATATACCTTTACTATCAAGCTTATAGTTAAGTAGAGGAAAATAATTTCTTTCTGCACTCTGCCTTCTAGCTACCCAAAACTAACCAAAAATGAGTACTCCTGTATAAATCTCCAATACTTACTTTATATCTTATCTAAGGATATGAAATGAATGAGCACACGATCACATTTCTATTAATGTTCTACCTTTGACTTGAGGTATACATATATAAGCATAAGAAAAATGAGACAGGGCCAGGCATTGTAGTACAGCAGATTAAGCCAACTTGGGATGCCTGCATCCTGTATTGGAGTGCCGGTTCCCATCCTGAATCCTCTGCCTCCAGTCTAGCTTCCCTAATGCACCTGTGAAAGCAACAAGTGATGGCAGGTGTACTTTCCTCCCTGCTATCAACATAGGAGACCCAGATGGAATTTCTAGCTCCTGGCTTTAGCTTAGCCTAGCCCCAACTGTTGTGGGCATTTAAGGAGTGAACCAACAGATAAAAAACACTTCCCTCTCATATTCATTCATTCTCTCTCTCCCCCTCTCCCTCCTCTCTCTCCCTCTCCCTCTCTTCCTCCCTTCTTTCTCTCCCTCTCTCCCTCCCTCCTCTCTCTCACACACTGCCTTTCAAATAAGTAAATAAATCTTTTAAAAGAGAGAAAGATAGAGAGATACATTGTATGACAGTAGAGTAGAATATTTGAAATTTGGACTGAATTTCACAAATCCAAACATTTACTGCTATGAAAAAAATTTTAAACATAGAGTCTAATAGAGGAGAAATGAGACCATTTTGAAAGATACTCAGAAATGTCTTCAAAATCATAGCAGTTTTGAAATTAGAGAAAAGAGAATCAGTCTGTGAGCATAAAGCACCAAAAGCAGACATTTATCTTTTTTTTTTTTTTTTTTTTTGACAGGCAGAGTGGACAGTGAGAGAGAGACAGAGAGAAAGGTCTTCCTTTGCCGTTGGTTCACCTTCCAATGGCCGCCGTGGCCGGTGTGCTGCAGCTGGTGCACCATGCTGATCCAAAGGCAGGAGCCAGGTGCTTCTCCTGGTCTCCCATGGGGTGCAGGGCCCAAGCACTTGGGCCATCCTCCACTGCACTCCCTGGCCACAGCAGAGAGCTGGGCTGGAAGAGGGGCAACCGGGACAGAATCCAGTGCCCCGATAGGGACTAGAACCCCGTGTGCCAATGCTGCGAGGTGGAAGATTAGCCTATTGAGCCGCCGCCGCACCGGCCTAGATATTTATCTTAAAAGGGATTTAATAAGGGGCACTGGACGATGATAGTGAGAGATGAGGTAAAAAAGCAGCTCACTCCCTCAAATGTGACCGGTTTAAAAATAGTATTCTCCTTTGTTGTCTACCCTGTTTCTAAGGGCTTTCAAGATTTTCCTTGAATGTTTATCACTAGCAGATTAATTAATGAAAATTAAACTATCAAGCAATAGGTAAGGCTTAGGTTGTCAGTTGAGGATGCTAGGAGTTAGTTGGCCCAAGACTTTTCTCCAACGGTACTTGAGTGCCCTTGCATTTAATAGTGGGGAAAATAGGATGGTACTAGTAAACTTCCCAACTTTACTTGAAAGTGACTGAAGAACCATGGTCTTGTCCTGATATCTAAGACATAGAGATTTGAATTTTACCCTGCGAAATTACCAAATTACCAGGACAATGGGCATGTGTAGTTAATGATATCATTCTTCGTACCAATTTTTAATTTTAAAGGCTTAGCAAAACTTTTTTTTCAAAAGCTTTACTGAGATATATTCCCATACCAAACAATTCAACCATTTGAAATATATAATTTAAGAGGTTTTAGTATACTCACAGGTTGTGTAACTATCAGTACTTCAGAAAGAAGCACAATGCCCATCAGCATTCCCTCCCTGTCTCTTACTCTATTCCTAGTCTTTAGCAACTACCTACTTTCTGTCTCTCCAGATGACCTACTCTAGATATTTCATAAAAATGTGATCATATAATAAATATGATACAATATGAATGGCTTCTTCAACTTAACATGAATATTTATTGCAAGATTCATTCATATTATAGCATAGAGTAGTATGACATTCCTTTTCATGGCTGAATAATACAGTTTATGGATATATGACATGTTATTTATCCATTGATCAGTGGATAGAATTAGGTTGTTTTAACAGTGGTTACTATGAATCATGCTTCTCTGAATGTTTATAAACAAGCATTTTTGTGTGAACCTATATTTCCATTTCTCTTGGGTATATACCTAGGAATGAAATGGCTAAGATTTAGCTAACAAATTTGAAGAACTATCAAATTGTTTTCCAAAGCAGCTGTACCATTTTCCATTCCCACCACCAGTATATGAGAGTTCCACTTTCTTTTTTTTATTTCTTTTTTTTAATTTATTTTTATTTTTTATTTTTTATTTTTTTGACAGGCAGAGTGGACAGTGAGAGAGAGAGACAGAGAGAAAGGTCTTCCTTTTGCCGTTGGTTCACCCTCCAATGGCCCCGCATCTGGCGCACTGCGGCTGGCGCACCGCGCTGATCCGAAGCCAGGAGCCAGGTGCTTCTCCTGGTCTCCCATGGGGTGCAGGGCCCAAGGACTTGGGCCATCCTCCTCTGCACTCCCTGGCCACAGCAGAGAGCTGGGCTGGAAGAGGGGCAACCGGGACAGAATCTGGTGCCCTGACCGGGACTAGAACCCGGTGTGCCGGCGCCGCAAGGCAGAGGATTAGCCTAGTGAGCCGCGGCGCCAGCCTAGAGTTCCACTTTCTGTATGTGTATGCCAACATTTTGTTTTCAGCAGCCATAAGTAAAGCTTTATTGGAACACAGCCACACACTCATTTTTTAAAAAGATTTATTTGAAAGTCAGAGTTACACAGAGAGAGAAGGAGAGACAGAGAGTGAAGGAGAGGCAGAGAGAGAGAGGTCTTCCATCCGCTGGTTCACTCCCCAATAGATCACAATGGCCAGAGCTGCGCCGATCCAAAGCCAGGAGCCAGGAGCTTCCTCCAAGTCTTCCCACATGGATGCAGGGGCCCAAGGACTTAGGCCATCTTCTACTGCTTTCCCAGGACAAAGCTGAGAGCTGGATTGGAAGTGGAGCAGCCAGGACTCGAGCCAGCGCCCATATGGGATGCCGGCACTGCAGGCAGCATCTTTACTTGCTACACCACAGTGCCAGTGCACACACTTATTTTAATATTGTCAATTTTTGTTTTCAAGCTCTAGTGGCAGAATTGAGTATTTGTGACAGAGCTATATTTGTCTTTGTCTTTTCATTATACCCATCCAGTTAGGTGTAAAGTAATATCTCATTGAGGTTTTTATTGTATTTCCCTATAGCTAATGATATTAAGCATCTTTTCATTTACTGACTATTCATAGATAATCCTTCAAGAAGTCTCTATTCAGAACCTTTGTCAATTAAAAGAATTTTTAAAGATTTATTTGTTTATTTGAAAGGCAGAGTTACAGAAAGGAGGAGGCAGAGGTAGAGGTAGAGAGATCTTCCATCCACTGGTTCACTCCCCAGATGGCCACAACTGCTGGAGCTGGACCAGGAACCAGGTGCTTCTTCTGGGTCGCCCACACGGGTGCAGGGGCCCAAGCACTTGGGCCATCTTCTACTGCTTTCCCAGGCCATAGCAGAGAGCTGGATCAGAAGTGGAGCAGCCGGGACTCAAACTGGGGCCCATATGGGATGCTGGCACTGCAGGCGGTAGCTTTACCTGCTCCGCCACAGCACTGGCCCCAATTAAAAGAATTTTTTAAAGATTTATTTATTTGAGAAGCAAAATTACAGATAGAGAGATGGAAAGACAGAGAGAAAGAGAGATTTTCCATCTGCTTGTTCACTCCCCAAATGGCTGCAATTGGCATAGCTGGGCTGATCCAAAGTGAGGAGCCAGGAGCTTCTTCTGTCTTCCACATGACTGCAGGGGCCCAAGCACTTGGACATCTTCACTGCTTTCCCAGGCTATTAGCAGGGAGCTGGATTGGAAGTGGAACAGGGGACTTGAAGTGGCACCCATATAGGATACTGGTGCTGCAGGTAGAGGCTTAACCTACTAAGCCACAGCACAGGCCCCAAAGAAAATTTTTTGAGAAACAGGTAGGAAAAGAATGAGGGTGCACCTTCCCATTAGTTTATTCCTCAAATGCCTTTGATGGCTGAGACCGAGCATGGCCAAAGCTGGGAGCCAGGAACTCAATCTGGTCCTCTCACCTGGGTGACAGAAATCCAATTACTTAACACACCACTTCTGCCTCCCATGGTCTGCATTAGCAGGAAGCTGGAGGCAAGAGCTAGAGCCAGGCATTGAACCTATATTTGCCAATGTGTGATGCAGTGTCTTAACCAGAGTCTTAACCAATAGGCTAACTGCCTGACCCTGCATTTTTAGTTTTATTTATGACTGGGAGACAGATGGACAGAGCGCTCATCTACTGGCACAGTCCCCAAATGAATTCTGGGGCTGACTTGGGCCAAAGCCAAGAACCAGAAGATCAATACATATCTCCCACATGGGTGACAAAAATTCAGTTACTTGAGCCATCACCCGCTGCCTCCAGAGTGCGTATTATCAGGACTCTCTAAGCAAGGACTTGAACCCAGGTGCTCTGATATGATATGTGGGCATCCCAAGAAGTAACTTAGGCTAAATACCCTCTCCCCTGCCCATTTTTAAATTTGAGTTTGTCTTTTTATTATCAAGTTGTAAACATTCTTTATATATTCTGAATAGAAATCTGTTGTTGAATAAATAATTTTCAAATACTTTTTCCCATCACTTTCCTGATAGCATAAATTTTTTACTTTGATGAAAATCATATTTTTTCTTTTGTCACTTATGCATATCTAAGAAGGTTTTGCCTATCCCAGGGTTATGTAGACTTTGACACCTATGTTTTCTTCTAAGAAAACTGCTTTTACATTTAGGTCTATGATCAATATTGAGTTGATGTTTGTGTATGGCAAAAGAAGAGGGGCCACCTTCATCTTTTGCATGTGGACATCAAGTTTTCCAATACCATTTGTTGAGCAGGGTTGTTCTTTTCACACTGAATTGTCTTGATGATTTTAAAATATCAGTTGACCATGGGGCCAGTGCTTTGGTGAAGTGGGAAAAGCCGTTGTCTGCAATGCTGACATCCCATATGAGCACTGGTTCAAGTCCCAACTGCTCCACTTCAAACCCAGCTCCCTACTGGTAGCCTGGGAAAAGCAATGGAAGATGGCTCACGTTACTCATGTAGGAGACCAGGAAGAAGCTTATGGCTCCTGGCTTCAGCCTGGCCTCATCCTGGCCATTGCAGCCTTCTGGGGAGTGAACCAATGAATGGAAGATCTCTCTGTCTCTTCTGCCCTCTCTGAGTGACTCTGACTTCCAAATAAATAAATAAATCTTTTTAAAAATTGGCCATGAGTATGCACAGTTGTGTATAGTTTAGGTCCAGAGAAAAGATTTCTGTCACTAATTTTCTAACATACCAATTTTTAATAACGTAGTTGTGTTCATTTCCAGTTAAACACATAAGAAAATATAAATTTGATGAAAAACAATAGAATGTTGTTATTGAAGAATAATGGGATAAATTTTTAATTTTAATTTTCATGTTTATAATTTGTGGTTTCCAAATGAAAAATAAGCTTGATTTATTGCTTTACTCAGAAACTATTTTGAAAGGATATTAATAATCATAGTCTTTTAGAAAGTATGGAAAGGTAAAACAAAACTAGTCAAGTTTGAAATAACTGGAATTCAAGCTTTGATTTAATCTCTAAGCATAGAAAAAATGTGTATTCTCTAGATAATTCTCTTACGTGGTTTGATAAGACTACGCTGTCATATACACACTGGAGAGCAGGAAGACCAGCTGTAAAAAATGACAAGTTTTTGGCTGGCTTGAGTACTGATGGCTTTTGGGATATTCAGACCTTTAACGTTATTGAAGAAGCACTTTATTTCTACCAGCACAGCATTCTTGCTTGTAAAATTGAAATGGGTAAGTATGCTAAGGCGGAGTGTCCACTCCAGGGAAAGAGAATATAAGGCCATTAGCTCCACTAGTGGGAGTCATGGTGTGTGTGTGTGTGTGTGTGTTTGTATGTGTGTGTTTAATGCTTCAGTCCTGTGTGAAGTCTACAGAGGTAGGGGCAGGCATGGTCCCTAGTGTCATGGCCTTGGCCTCAAGGAACAAAATGTATTTTGGGAAATAGCCTTAAATTCCTCTCTTATGTAGGCTAGCCTTAGATTATTAGGTACAGACTCGAATGTGTAGAGAAGTTAAAATAAATTAGGGAACTAAAGAATAATGAAATAATGAAAACAAATAATGCCTTCAGGAGAAGGTGAAACTTGGCTGGACCTTAAAGGATGGATATGACTTATATGAAGAAGAAAGTGTATTTGCTTATCCTTTCAACAATCCAGGCAAAATGAATGTCTCTCCAACCTTGCCTAA
This sequence comes from Oryctolagus cuniculus, assembly GCF_964237555.1. Lineage (NCBI taxonomy): Eukaryota > Metazoa > Chordata > Mammalia > Lagomorpha > Leporidae > Oryctolagus > Oryctolagus cuniculus. Next base: position 82,150,784 of record NC_091434.1, read on the forward strand.
CCCTGAAATAAATCTATTACAATCCATGTTAGTTTTTAAGATTTTTCTAGCCTAAAAATGGTTATTTTTTTTTTTTTTTTTTGACAGGCAGAGTGGACAGTGAGAGAGAGAGACAGAGAGAGAAAGGTCTTCCTTTGCCGTTGGTTCACCCTCCAATGGCCGCCGCTGCAGCCGGCGCACCGCGCTGATCCTGGCAGGAGCCAGGAGCCAGGTGCTTTTCCTGGTCTCCCATGGGGTGCAGGGCCCAAGCACCTGGGCCATCCTCCACTGCACTCCCTGGCCATAGCAGAGAGCTGGCCTGGAAGAGGGGCAACCGGGACAGAATCCGGCGCCCCAACCGGGACTAGAACCCGGTGTGCCGGCGCCGCAAGGTGGAGGATTAGCCTATTGAGCCACGGCGCCGGCTTAAAGAGAGAGACAGAGAGAAAGGTCTTCCTTTGCTGTTGGTTCACCCTCCAATGGCCGTCGCTGCTGGCGCGCTGCGCTGGTCTGATGGCAGGAGCCAGGTGCTTCTCCTAGTCTCCCATGGGGTGCAGGGCCCAAGCACTTGGGCCATCCTCCACTGCACTCCCTGGCCACAGCAGAGAGCTGGCCTGGAAGAGGGGCAACCGGGACAGAATCTGGCGCCCCTACCGGGACTAGAACCCGGTGTGCCGGCGCCACAAGGCGGAGGATTAGCCTAGTGAGCTGCAGCGCCGGCCTCCTAAAAATGGTTATTACTACCCATCTTTACAAAGCCTTCTGTCACCAGAGCCCACCACAGTGACATCCAGGCTGATGGCCTCCCCTCACAGGGCTACAAAATAACCTCTGAAAGACCATGTCCATGAACACTCTCCGGGGATTCCCCATGACCAGTTATTCTGACACCTTGTAAACCTTTGGGACCTTTTAGGGATCAGTCCCTATTCCTTAGCCTTCACCCAGCCCCCATTCTTTCTTCTTCTTTCTCAGTAACTAACTATAATCCTTAAAGAAGTCCCTATGCTCAGTCCACCCTAATGAGAAGGAAATTATCCTCCTCCTTCCTGAGGGGAGAATATATATAGCACTTAGACTTCTCTGGCATGACATTTGTCTGTACTCTCCCATTATAAAATGTATTCAGTCTTCTATTTTACCCTCATTGTTGTGGTTTTGTTATTATTTGTTTTTAGTATCGCCTTACTTTCTGGTTCCTTAACTTCTTTTTGTTCTTAATTTCACCTAACCCTCTTGATTCATTTTTTTCTTTAGTTTTATACTTTGGATTATAACCCAGCATACTACATCATTCACTATTTTGCTCAAATTGTTCCAGGTTTGGCCATTAGGAGCTCTTTCACTTGGCTTCTGTGTCCCTTTGAAATACCCTCATCGTGGTTATTTTATTGTTTGTTTTTAACACTTCCTTACTTTCTGGTTACTTTATTTATTTTTAGTCTTAATTTCACCTAATCCTAAAATCCGGTTTATCAAACAGACTTCCTGACTCCTGTATTTCAGATGAATCGCTCTTCTACTCAAACTTACATATACTAGTGGTTATTAGTTTTGCCATCATTTCAGATATAGTCATTGTCTCCAACTAATATGAGGACTGTGTTTATACATTTTTAATCAACCATACAATTAATATTTAAGAGCCTGTTATATATGCTGTAACAAGCAAAAAAGGAAAAATGTATATTTGACTTATTTGATAATAAATCTAGTTTTATTTAACTTATGAAATGATTGTATATCATCTTATTGAAAATATATATTTAAAATAAATTTAATCACTAACACTTAATTTAAATATTACAGTGGATTACAAAGAAGAATTTAATACCACACTGCCACAGTTCATTCCATATAAAGATGATATTTATAGCGTTATTCAAAAAAAGGTAACATGGTATGAAGCATTAAATGCATGCTCTCAAAGTGGAGGTCAGTTGGCAAGTGTCCATGATCAAAATGGCCAGCTCTTCCTGGAAGATATTGTGAAACGTGACGGATTTCCACTGTGGGTTGGCCTCTCAAGTCATGATGTAAGTCTTGCTTTGTTTTCCAGAAATTTCCTAAATCTGTTAATTTGAGGTTTAGAAATTTGAGCATAAAATGTTAATTCAAAGTGCAACATTACATTAAGTCCTGAATCTCAGTTTGCATAGCATGGTGCTTTTATACTGTTTACAACACAGAACAAATTAAAAACTAAATTTGTAGAATGAAGTAGGCCAAATGGCTGGGCTACCCGAGACCAGTGGGTTAATATTTCAACAAAGCCTCTGAAGCCTATTCGGGGTACACATATAGAAACTAGCAGAGAATCAGAAAATCCTGAGTTTTAGTAGTAGCAGCAGGTCTCCTATTTTCTTGTTGGGTAATTGTGAGCAAGTTATTTAACCTTTGCAACCTCATTTCCTCACCTGTAAAATCAGATAACAGTATTTTGTTGAGATTTTAATATAAAATTTTATGTAGGATGCCAACTGAAATTTTAACAAGCTTAGAATTCATAAGTGTGTAAGGTCTTCCTACTTTTCCTCTAGGAATTAGCAGTAGTTAAAATTAGTCTTCTGCTGGCAAACACATCTTCTGTGTCACTACTTGAATCTCATTAATGAGTATATTTGTGTACTTATAATAGTGCTTGGCATAAAAAATCAGCTATTGAAATTAGAGTTTTAGGCCTAATTTAAATAGTCTTAAGAACAAAGGATGGAAATAGACAAAATAAAGGATAGCAAGTTCAAATTCATCTTCTCAAAAGATAAGAAATGAAAAAAAATAAACAAAATGCAGTTTAGAACTTTAAAAAGAATCGTCTTCTCATAATGAGTTCCTTGGGAAGTATTTTCATTTTCTAGTCCCCTGCTGCTTAATGTCCTCTGTCATGTGAAAGTTGTAGGCAGAGACTCAACCATAACACTATGAACTATAGGAAACAATATTCAGAATACTATAAAGGTTAGAACTGTAATTGTGACAAAAGGAAGCCACTTGGCTGTCATTTAATTTCAAGTGTTACATAAATTCATGATTTATGGCCGGCGCCACGGCTCACTTGGCTAATCTTCCACCTGCAGCGCCGGCACACCGGGTTCTAGTCCCAGTTGGGGCGCCGGATTCTGCCCTGGCTGCTCCTCTTCCAGTCCAGCTCTCTGCTGTGGCCCAGGAGTACAGTGGAGGATGGCCCAGGTCCTTGGGCCCTGCACCTGCATGGGAGACCAGGAGAAGCACCTGGCTCCTGGCTTCAGATCAGCGCAGCGTGCCAGCCGTAGTGGCCATTGAGGGGTGAACCAACGGAAAAGGGAGGACCTTTCTCTTGTCTCTCTCTCACTGTCCACTCTGCCTGTCAAAAAATTCATGATTTAAAAAAATAAAGACAGAGGATAGTAACTCTGTTATAAAGTTTAAAATTTTTATTTAATTATGGCAGAACAAATATCTCAGATCAGTTCATCTACGATACTTGTAAGCAAATAAAACTAATTCTCTATTCCAATATTTCTTAACGTATGTATGTTGTTCTTTGTGTTCTTTTTGAATTCATACGTCTGCATTCAGCTTATCTCTTTACTCTTGAAACAGGGCAGTGAATCAAGTTTTGAATGGTCTGATGGCAGTGCATTTGACTACATCCCATGGAAAGGCCAAAAGGCTCCTGGAGATTGTGTTGTTGTGGATCCAAAAGGAATTTGGAAACATGAAAAGTGCAGCTCTGTTAAGGATGGTGCTATTTGTTATAAACCTACAAAATGTATGACTTCATTTCCAATAATTATGTTTACTAAAATACAGTATAATGTATGTACATGGTTAAATACTTAATGGAATTTTTAATAGATTTTAAATGCAGGTGATCTACAAGTTATATAAAAATAATTTTGATACTTGGTTAATAGAAACAGATACAGTATGTTGCACTCAGGGAATTTGTTCCCAGAGACTTTCAATTATTGTAGCACCAAGTAAATTTTACTCCTGATAGACAGAGAAGAGGTCTTGTGGCAGACAGGAGGCAGGCAGAGATCTTGCATCTGCTGGTTTACTCCACAAATGCTCACAACAGCTAGAGCTGGGCCAGGGTGAAGCCAGGAGCCTGGAACTCAATCCAGATCCCCACATGGGTGGCAGGGACCCAAACACTTTAACCATAATCTGCTGCTTCCTAGGGTGCCCATTAGAAAGAAGCTGGCCCAGAAGCAGAGTAGCCAGGACTTGAAATAGGCACTCTGATATAGGATGTGGGCATCCCAAATGGCAACTTAGTGACTGCACCAAACGCTTACCTGAGAGACTCCTTTAAAGAAACAGTTAATAAACTGACTTATTAGTGGTTAGCTACAGGAGAAAATGTAATTTTTTTCATGAATACATGAAAAACATGATCAGGCATGCAACAATGAAGAGCACATGTGTCTCAGGCTTCACAGGATGAAGGAGAATACATCACATTCATACTTGGGCTGGGCTCTGTGCTGGGTTGAACAGTGTCCCCTCACCCCAATCCTGTTCACCTAGACTTCCGAATGTGACCTTATTTATAGAGTACACATGTGTAGTTAGTTGAGATGAGATCATACTGGATTTGGGTGGGCACTAAATCCAATCACTGGTATCCTTACAAGAGGGAAACACAGGCACACAAAGGAAGGAAAGCCATGTGATGACAGAGGCAGACTGCAGTGAGCTACAAGCCGAGGATTAGTAGCAAACCCCAGGAGACAGCAGAGAGGCATGAAACAGGCCATCTCAGTGTCAGACTTCTGGCCTCCAGAACCACGAGGGGGCACATTTCTGTTGTGTTACACTGCCAAGTTCATGGTAATTTATTATGGCAGTCCTAGGAAACTAATACAAGAGTGAAGTTGAAAAGTGTATCTTCAAAAGTAACGCAGTTGGTGAGGATGTAGAAAAAGTGGAACCTTTCTGCATTGTTGGTGGAAATATAAAAAAAAATACAGCCATAGTAGAAAATAATATGGCAACTCCTCAAAACGTAAACCTAAGATTACTAATATGATCAGCAATTCCACTTCTGGGTAAATATTCAAAAGGTTTGAAAGCAGGCCCTCAAATAGGTATCTGTACAAACATGTTCATAGCAGCATAATTAATAATAGCCAAAACAAGGAAGCAACCCAACTGTCCTCTGATGGATGAATGGATAAGCAAAATATAATACGCTAACACAATGGAGTATTATTCTACCTTAAAAAGGAGGTTTTGACACATACTGCTACCTGAATGAATCCTTGAATACAGTATGCTAAGTGAAATAAGCCAGTCCCAAAAGGATAAATGCTATATAATTCCACTTGTATAAGGCACCTAGAGTTGTCATATTCACTGAGACAAGAAGAGTAGAATGGAGGTTGCTAGGGACTAGAGGGAAGGAGGTATGGGGAGTTGTAGTTTAATGGCTTAAAAGTTTCACTTTTGAAAGATGAAAAGTTCTGGAGATGGATGGTGGTGGTGCGTGCATATGAATGTACTTAATGCCTCTAAACTGTTCACTTAAAGTGGCAAAGATGGTAAAGTTTACCACAATATAAAAATTGGGGGGGCAGAGTGCTAGCACAGCAGGTTAAGTTGCCACCTGCAATGCCAGCATCCTATAATGGAGTGCTGGTTTGAGTTCTGGCTGCACCACCTCCCATCCAGCTTCCATGGCAGATGATCATGCAAGTACTTAGGACCCCACCACTCATGTGGGAGACCTGGATGGGATTCCTAGCTTCAGCCTGGCTCAGTCCTGGCTGTTTTGGCCATTTAGGGGAAGTGAACCAGCAGATGGAAGATCTCTATATCTCCCTCTCTGTGTCACTCTGCTTTTCAAATAACTATTTAAAAAATTTTTTTAGATCTTCTTGAATAGTAATATAACTTTACCACAATGTAAGCCCTCAGGAGAAAAAAAACAGGAGTTGAAATCAAAACTTCAGGAAGAACAGGAAGGAATGAAGATCTATGCACCTTAATGCAGCCCAATTGCAGATTGTAATAGAAACAGATTTTGATGATAAAGTGTCTCCATAGCATCCTAGTGCAATAAAAATCTCCAAAAAAAAAAAAAAAAAAGACCACATCATTCAGGAAAGTCCATCATCAGTGAGACTGAAGTAGCCAGTGATCAATGTATTTTGCATCCCATGGATTACCACACAATTAAGCTCAGTGCAACCATGGAGTAGTCAGCAATATTCCTTTTGCAAACCAACTATTTTCATAAGATGAAAAAACAAGGACTTGGTAATAAGATCTCTTCCCACTGGCAGCATCAAGAATTTATCAGAAATTTAATAGACTTTGCAGATGAATTTGGAAAATAAGTTTTTTTAAAAAAATTTATTCAAAATGCAGAGTTATAGATAGAAAGGAAGAGATGGAGAGAAAAAGAGGTCTTCCATCCTCTGTATTACTCCTCAAATGGCTTGCAATGGCTGGGCCTGACCCAGGCTGAAGCCAGGAGCATGAAACCCAGCCAGGTTTCTCACACAGGTGGCAGGGGCTCAAGCAATTGGGTCATCGGCTGCTGCTTTCCCAGGTGCATTGGAAGGGTGCTGGATCAGAAGTGGAACAGCCAGGACTTGAACTGGTGCTCAGATGGGAGACCCAGGGTGCAGGCAGCAACTTAACCAACTATGTCACAACATCAGCCCAGAAAATAAGTTTTGATCAGCAGCAGCTGGGAAACTTAGGTAGGCATCAGCTGCTAAACTAAAGAAAGACGTAGAGGTCAGATTGGTTGTGGAAAGAATGGAGTCAAGAGCCAGTCAAATAACTGAACTGTGAAGAGACCAAACCTGACTTCTAACAGAAGGCGGAGTCATAGAAGGAGGAATTACGGATCACTAGAAAGTCTCTCAGTGAAGAATGAAATGGCAGCAACCATCCTTCTAGAATCATAGAGACCACAAGCGAGTTCTGCACAAAACTGAGTCCAGGAGAATAGAGCAGAAGAGTCTTCAGTTCCTGACGGGCATATGGACCTTTGAGTCAGATCACCTGTACCTCACCGTTAGGATGCTGGCAGTTTACTTTCCAGTTCTTGGATGCGCTTTTGCTGGAATTAATAACAGGTGTCAGCAGACAAAAGCTTCATCATGCAGGCTTCTTGTATTACTCAGCACAGTTAAAATTTATCCATTTCTGTGGGAACCAGGGCATTTTTAAGAAGCAATACCTAGTCTGTATTTGTTTGTGAGAGATTTTGGTTTGTTAATATAATGCACTTTGTAAAACAAATGAACAATATTCTGCTTGAAGGTAAAATCTTTAAAAATGGCATCTTGTATGTCTAGGTGAAATTGATTTAAACTTTCAGAATAAAAGGGAATCCAGAGAAATAATTTTAGTTATTATTTCAGAGTACTTGCAGGTCTACCTGACTGTTCTTTGCTTCTTTTCCTGTCTCTCTTTATAGTTGTTTTTAATGTTAGTCTGAATATTGTCTCATTTTTAGAATGATATTCTAAGATTGTAAAGAGACTGTATGGGCTGTGTCTTTCTCTGGTTCTGTAGTGAGTGCAATGCTCTTTACCCAAAAAAGCAAGAGTTTCAAATAAGAGTATTTAATGAGATTTGGGAGGGGAGTCATTCTTCTGTGCATTATTACAGCTGTGTCTAACTTTTTATAGCTAAAGAACTGTCCTCTTATACATACTCACCAAGATGTCCAGTAGCAAAAGAGAATGCATCACAGTGGATCCAATACAAGGGTCACTGTTACATTTCTGACCAGGCACTGCACAGTTTCTCAGAGGCCAAGCAGTTGTGTTCAGAACTTGGTGAGTTAAAATTCATTGATTTTTCTTTGACTCAATGATTTACTTCTTAGAAATGCTTCCTAAGGAAATAATCTGAAATAATGATTGAATTTTTAAAATATTTTAAAGTACTCACTCTTTATAATAGTTTTATAATCTAATTTCCCAATGGTAATTGCCTACTGTAGAAATAGTTAAGTATTTTATGACAAAGGAGCTCAGTGGAATTTTGGGATAGCTGTTAAAAGTTATTACTGTAAGAATAAGTACATGGAAAATGAAAGGGGGAAGAAGTGTCACAGAAGAAGCTAAGTGAACTGTTAAGTAAAAATACTGACAAATGAATTGAAATGGTTTTAAATATAGCTAGATATGCCTAAATGATGAGGTAAAATTTTTATAAAGTTAGCTAAATAGTATAAATAAAATACAGATTTTCATTACCTGGTTACTAATCAGTAATGTTAGCCTAACCAAGGCAACAAAGTCAAAAAAGCATGGGCACTATGGTTTCTTCAATGCAATTAACCCATATCCTCTGGACATCAAAAGGGACCAGGCTTTTGGTCTTCAGATTTTGCTATTTTAGAGAGAGCAGCAGTGATTGGCTGTGGCCCATGATAAATGTCTCCTATAGCCAAACTATAAAGTGACCTCTAAACAACCCATCTAGAGTATTTCAGAGACCCAAATTGTTCACCTGCCTCCTCAGGTAGTAGTTTAGCCAGACAGATGCCATTTATTTATTTTGCTAAGTGTGATTAAAGTGTCCTAGTTATTGCAGAACTACACAGTGGGAACTGTTGTGTGTTATGCCTATGCTCCCATGATGGCTACACATATGTATGTTCTTCCTAAAAGAGCAAATAGAAAAGTTTGTTATAAATACAGTATGTGGATTAAACACTGAAACCTTTGAAGCAGGAAGGTCTGGGTTCAAATACCAGTCCCCACAGGTCCTAGCAAAATGACATTTACATAATTATTTTGCTTTTCTTATCTGAGCCATGAGAATGAAAAGAGCCCTTCCTTCCAAGGTTGGTGGAGGTTGGGATGTTGTAGGAATAAATGAAAGGAGATAATGGACACTGTGCCCTGCAGATAGTGATCTCTCAAAATCTTATTAGAAAGGTTGAGTTTGACTTTCCGTTTCTGTAACTGACTAGCTATATAAATGAACAACTTGCTTAATATCCTTGAGTTTCCGTTTTTCCTCAACTGTAAAATAGTGATGATACCATCCCCTGTAGGGTTGTATAATATTAAACAAGGTTTACAGAAAGCATCTGCATGGTGGTGGTCTGGAAGCTGCCCCACACCACAAAAATGACGGTTCAAATAAGGCTAGACTTTTTGCTGCTGAAAGATATTTGATTCCACTTGTGATTGACTTCCAAATCTAGTTATTATTTTATTTCTATTATATTTCTCATTTTGGTGAAAATCCTGTATTTTCTATGGATTTACCTAGCAAACTCCCAGAACACTCACTCACTCACTCAATTCCATACTATCTTAAGGAACTTACAATGGTCCTAACCAAGTATATTTATGTGTAAGTTAATACTAAAAGGAGGGATAATGCTCCCCAGCATCCCAAACCTATTGGTTTTTTTTTTTTTTTTTTTTTGACAGGCAGAGTTAGACAGTGAGAGAGAGAAACAGAGAGAAAGGTCTTCCTTTTTCCGTTGGTTCACCCCCGAAGTGGCCGCCACGGCCAGCGCGTCGTGGCCAGCACATGCTGATCCGAAGCCAGGAGCCAGGTGTTTCCTCCTGGTCTCCCATGCGGGTGCAGGGCCCAAGCACTTGGGCCATCCTCCACTGCCTTCCTGGGCCACAGCAGAGATCCGGACTGGAAGAGGAGCAACTGAGACAGAATCCAGCGCCCCGACTGGGACTAGAATCCGGGGTGCCGGCGCCGCAGGTGGAGGATTAGCCTAGTGAGCCATGGCGTCAGCCCCTATTGGCTTTTATTTTCATTTACCATCACAGGTTTAAAACTAAGTAGTTAGACAAAAAAGCATTGTTGAAGTGAGAGTACTGAAAATCCTTAAGATATACTTTTTTTTCATCACGTACTCTATTTTATTATGACTAGCTGTTCAAGTACAGAGGTCTCACTGCTTAGGCAGTGCCAAGATCCAAAACTATTGCCAGATAAATATTTTGAAAAAAACAGGGAATTTCTCTATACAAAGTTTTAATCTGGAAATATTTCTAACATTTTTTGAAGTACTTTTAAAATTTTGGTATAAATGCCAGTCTTTAAAAGCAGACTCTTTGTAAAGCTTGAATTTCTGAATGATTCTGTTCATAATATTTTTTTCCATATGGCTCATTCAGAATAAATAACTTTCCTAGTTTTCATAAAGCTAATTAATTGGTTTGTTTTCCTTCAACAGATCATTCTGCAACTATTGTTACCATAGAGGATGAAGAGGAGAATAAATTTGTGAGCAGACTGATGAGGGAAAATAATAATATTACCATGAGAGTTTGGCTTGGATTATCCCAGAGTTCTGCTGGTAAGTGACACGTTAGTGTGCACAGTTAAAAGAGTTCAGACTTGTCCCAAACACCAAGTCAGTCCTGCTGAAGAATGTCAGGTGGTTGTCTGTTCTTACTGATAACTACACCAACTTTACCAGCTGTTCTAGAAGTCTATCAATTTTAAGTGAGTATGGACTTATTAGTGATGCTAGAGACCACTAATGAAATAGGAAATCAGGCTAAGTGTCGCTCCCCCTCTTCGTGGAGGAACGACACTAAACCCTGCGCTGTTCTTTCGTCTGCTCGGCCCTCCCCGGGTTTGCTGCTGGTTCTTCCCGGGTTGGCTACTATCCCTTCCACCTCCGTGGAAGGGCAGTTCCCCCTGGCCACATTCCCCACTTCCGCAGGGGAGCGGCACACCGCCGGCCGGCTCTTCTCGGGGGCTGCACAGGTGTTCCCCTTAGATGTTCCCCATAGATGTTCCTGGTGCATGCCGTCTCTCTCCTCCTTTATAGTCCTCCTCCGCCAATCCCAACTCGGCTGCCCACACGCCGAGTACGCTGCTCTCCTCCAATCAGGAGCAAGTCCTACAGTTTATTAGTTGAACTGGAGGCAGCTGTGCGGAAGCTGTTTACTTCTCTCCCAGCGCCATATTGTGGGAGAGCAGATGCACAGAATAAGTCTTAATTCCAGTAACTCAGTCCAGTCCGGATTGCTCCCCACAGATCCCCCTTTCTTTTTATTTTTTGGCGTTGATACGCGCCTGTCTTCGGTGTCCCGCGGCACACACTCTGCTCTACTTGCTAGAGTTGCCACAGGCTCTTACAAGTCCTATCAATCAGGCAAACCGAATCCGGGTCCTCTCTTCGCCATGTTGTGAGGAGGTTTTTAGGCGCTGATGCGTGCCTGTGTTCGGTGCCCTGCAGCGCATGCTCTGGTCGAGCCTGCAGGGGCTTACAAGCCCTATCAGGCAAACCGAATCCAAGCCTTCTCATTGCCTTTTTGTGGGGAGGCCTTACTGATGTTAATTCGTGCCTATCTTCGGTGACCTGCGGCGCATAAGCTGCTAGCCGCTGCAGGTGCTCATCGTGCTCATCGCCTCACTTAATCAGGCAGACCGAATCCAAGCTCTCACATTGCAGTGTTGTAGGGAGGCCTTTCTATTTCTCTATTTCTCTATCTCCGGGCATTCCTATTTCTCCCATTTTACTTCTATCTGCCAACATTCCTATTTCTCTCATTTTACTTCTAAACTTCTGTTTCTCTTATCCCCGCAGCTTCCCGCTGCCCGCCCCGAGGCTACTTCTCGGCGGCTTTCCGGCTCTGAGCCGCTTCAGCCCGCATCTCTCTCATCTGCGCGGCTCGGCTTTGCGCGGCTTGGCTTCGCGCGCTCTGTGGTCTCCACGCCCTTCGCGTCTGCACCACGGCCTCGCGCCAGCCCCGTTCCCTATCTATTCACGCCCCGTGCTCTCTCTGCACGCGGCGGCTTCCGCGAGTAACACAGCGTAGCTTACGTGTCCGCCACTAGCATTCAATCTAAGTTCCCCGGGCTAGCCTGGCGAATTCAACCCAGTATACGTCTCCGCCCCACGGTTTGGCTTCCCGTCCTTTGCTCCCCGGGCTAATCAGACGGATCGCCAATCTGGCTTACGTTTCAGCTTCTGGTTTCAACTTTTCGCCCCCCATTCCCGGGCTAACTTGAGAACCCCAAAGTGGCTTTCGTATCCGCCTCGGCCTGCCCCCCGCGGCTTCAATTTCCCTAACATTTTTCTCTACCCGGTATGTTTCCCCAAACTTTCCTCCAACGATATTCCTCCCTCATTTCTCCTGGCCTCTCCCCACAGTCCGCGTCCGAGTCTGTTCTAGCTTTCACTTTCGCTTTCGCCCTTAGAGATTTCTCCCAGCTTCCCCCCGTAGTCCGCATCCGAGTCTATGCCTAGGCTTTCAATAGCTTCTTCCGGCTCCTTTTTCGTCCGGCTTTTCCCTAGGCTGTTTGCTAGTCTCTCTCTCCGATATTTTCCCTAGTTCTTCCCGTTTCTTCCCTCCTAAGTTTTTTATCCGTCCTAGGTTTCCTATCCAAGCTAGGTTTCCTATCCGAGTCAGGTTTCCTATCCGAGCTAGGTTTCCTAATCCGAGTCACGGCACCATTATGTCGCTCCCCGTCTTCGTGGGGAAACGACACTAAGCCCTGCCTAGGCTTCATATCCGAGTCACGGCACCATTATGTCGCTCCCCCTCTTCGTGGAGGAACGACACTAAACCCTGCGCTGTTCTTTCGTCTGCTCGGCCCTCCCCGGGTTTGCTGCTGGTTCTTCCCGGGTTGGCTACTATCCCTTCCACCTCCGTGGAAGGGCAGTTCCCCCTGGCCACATTCCCCACTTCCGCAGGGGAGCGGCACACCGCCGGCCGGCTCTTCTCGGGGGCTGCACAGGTGTTCCCCATAGATGTTCCTGGTGCATGCCGTCTCTCTCCTCCTTTATAGTCCTCCTCCGCCAATCCCAACTCGGCTGCCCACACGCCGAGTACGCTGCTCTCCTCCAATCAGGAGCAAGTCCTACAGTTTATTAGTTGAACTGGAGGCAGCTGTGCGGAAGCTGTTTACTTCTCTCCCAGCGCCATATTGTGGGAGAGCAGATGCACAGAATAAGTCTTAATTCCAGTAACTCAGTCCAGTCCGGATTGCTCCCCACAGCTAAGTCCATTGGAATTGTAGGGGTTTATTTCTAAGATATTGGGATCTACCCCAGGATTTTTTTCCTCTTTTGAAAATGTCTCTCTTGCCTGTCTACTCACAAGAAACCCATGACTGACTTCCCTTACAGTTCTCGTGGCTGTCACCCCATAGTTGTAGCTCATAATTCTATTATTTGAAAAGTTAACTTCTTGTCATCCCTTTATCTCTCAAAATATTTTTACCACAGATAAAAATTAAGCCTTAGTAGAGCTTTTTTGTAAACAAGCTTAGTAAAATTGCAGGAAATTAACTCAAAGGGAATTTATGGGAAAATTTTCCAGTAAGCAATAATAGATATTAGACTGAACTTGGAATTGATAATGAATTTGAGTATAAATTTGATAGAAGAGTGGGAAATATTTTATATTTTACACAAAATTGAATTTATAATTTTTTAAATATTAATTCTAAAATGTTATAGACTTGTCAAAAATGATTGAGTTTGAATTTGGCCAACTGAATGAATTACAAATTGTGTTTATTCTATCACCACAAGGTGGTGCCATCTCAACCAGAAAACAAAAATGGAGCCATGGAGGGATGGAGGCTTACCTTCCTGGGCCACTTTAGACCCTTCTTGTTCTACCAGTATATCTAATTATATGAGCCTTTTAAATGGAGAAGAGGGAACAAGTCCTTAAAAATCTATCCCTTGTAGGGCTAGTGCCGTGGCTTACTTGGTTAATCCTCTGCCTGAGGTGCCGGCATCCTATATAGACACCAGGTTCTAGTCTTAGTTGCTCCTCTTCCAGTCCAGCTCTCTGCTGTGGCCCAGGAAGGCAGTGGAGCATGGCCCAAGTGCTTGGGCCCTGAACCCGCATGGGAGACCAGGAGGAAGCACCTGGCTCCTGGCTTCGGATTGGTGCAGTGGGGGCCGTGGCGGCCATTTGGGGAGTGAACCAATGGAAGGAAGACCTTTCTCTCTGTCTCTCTCTCTCACCATCTATAACTCTACCTGTCAAAAAAAAAATCTATCTCTTGCAATCCTCACTTGAATTTAAATACTATGTTCTGTGTCAGTGCTGTGCAGCAGAATTTTGTGCAAAGAAAGAAATGTTCTATATTTACCCTGTCCAATATAATAATGACTAGCCACATGTGACTCTTTTTTTTAAAGATTTATTTATTTATTTATCTTAAAGTCAGAGTTACAAAAAGAGAGAAAGAGAGATAAAGAGTCTTCTATCCATTGGTTCACTCCCCAATTGACCACAATGGCTGGAGCTGCGCCGATCCAAAGCCAGGAGCCAGGAGCTTCCTCCAAGTCTCCCACATGGGTGCAGGGGCCCAAGGACTTGGGCCATCTTCTACTGTTTTCCCAGGCCATAGCAGAGACCTGGATTGGAAATGGAGCAGCTGGGGCTCAAACCGGGGCCCATATGGGATGCCAGCACTGCAGGTGGCAGCTTTACCCACTATGCCACAGCGCCAGCCACATCTTTAAAAAAAAAAAAAAAAAGATTTACTTATTTGAAATTCAGCGTTACAGGGCAGCGGGGGTAGGGGGAGATGAGAGATGAATGATACCTTCCATCCACTGGTTCACTTCCAAAACGGGCACAACGGCCAAAACTAGGAGTTAGGAGTTTCTTCTGGGTCTCCCACATGGATGCAGGAGCCCAAGCACTTGGGCCATCCTCTGCTGCATTCCCAGCTGCTTTAACAGAGATCTGGATCAGAAGTACAGCAGATGGAACTCAAACGGGTGCCCTTGTGGAATGCTGGCTCATGACCCGCCATGTCACAACACCATCCCCCAACACATGACTCTTGACCACTTGAAATATGACGAGTGCAGCTAAAGAACTGAGTACTGATTTAAACTTTTTTCCCTTTTTAAGGAATTTCATTTTGGATAATAGCTATCATATTGGACAGTACAGTTCTAAGTAAAATGAATGACATGAACTATAAATTTAGTAGTTTTGTGGCAATAGATATAGTTGTATTTAATTTGTTTGTTTAGATCAATCCTGGAATTGGTTGGATGGATCAGAAGTGACGTTTGTCAAATGGGAAAATAAAAGCAATAGTGATGGTGGAAAATGTAGCATTTTGTTAGCTTCAAATGAAACTTGGAAAAAAGTTGAATGTTCTCATGGCTATGGAAGAGTGGTCTGCCAAGTTCCTCTGAGTAAGTATGTAACCTGTCCTGAAGGAAGCTTCTTGCAGAACAGGTCAGGAAATAAATGTGCAGTCCACTTATATGCAGAATACTGTACTTGGCCCTGAAGTCTTTAGTCCTGAAAGTGTATCCAAACACCTGCATAAAAATTATACTGCAAGACAGTAAACGTAGAAGATGTCCAAGGCTCCCAAATGAAACTATTCAACAATCTAAACTTTGTATAGTTCTTTTCTGACTATCCTAGATTAAGTTATTAGGGAAGATGTGTAAGAGCAGAAAATGCTGAAGCTGAAAACTGAAAGGTCATCTAAATCAAGGTCAGGGACAGGTGGAGGTACCAGCTGGAGCAGATAGCCTGTAGTAGATGGCACTCGCTGAGAGCTGAAGGAGGAGCAGGAAGGCAGACAGCTGCTGGCTCCACAGTTTTTGATGCAAAATCAAGAGTTCTGGTTTTTTCCTGAGAGGCGTGAAAAGCAACTGGAAAAAGTAGGGGGTTAGAGTGGTATATTTCAAGAGTTCTGTTTTGTCCATGTGGATATGAGAGCCATGTGGAGATGCCTAGTGTGCAGTTGACATAGAGAAGGGAGGTCAGCTCAGAGGTGTTAAGTCACAGTGCGTCTGTGCAAAATGCAGAGAAAGAGATGGGACAGTGTTTGCATTTGGATAGCTAAGGACTAAATTAGGTCATCCTAAGGGCTTAAATCATTTTAAAGCAAATAATACTCTATTTGTCCCTAGCCAAGTCAAAGACATTTACAGCTTTAAGCAATTTGCTATCAAGTTAGGAGTAATATTCAAAAAGTGATAGTCCCAAAAGCATGTTGGAAGGACAACTGAGAATAATGAAAATGCTTTAATTTATTTGGAGGAAAATTCTTAAGGCAGTGAATAGAATTTGAATGGAAAGGAAAACATTTTAATTCGAAAAGAAAGCACTTGGGTATTTGATGATGATTTTGAAGCTATGAAGCAATCCCTTTTCATTGTATCTAATTGGTACACAGCTTAAGGCTGTGTCACACGCTTCATGTATGAAATTAATAATAATGATTACTTTTGCATTCGCTCTTCCAATGTCAAACCTTTCCCTGTACCAGGCCCTGACTACAGAGGAATAGCTATCACATTTGCTGTGCTCGGTGTCCTAGTGCTCGTCAGTGGACTGATCTGGTTCCTCTTCCTAAGAAACCGTTTCCACTGGAGAGGCTTCTCATCAGTTCGGTATGAACAAGGAATGAATGAAGAGGAGATTGTGCTTCCTTCCTTCCATGACTAAATTCTTCTGAAAGTTTGCTAATTTGCACTAATGTGTAAGAAAAAATGAGCCACTTAAAAGTGTCCCAGTGTCAGTATTTACTCTGCTCCACAGTACAAGTCTGAAGTACTCTTCAGTGGTTCAGTTGCTGTTCTGGTATCCACAAGCAACTGGCCACCAAATGCCATGTTTACAAACTCTACTTAAATAGTGAACAGGTCGCAAAGCTGGAACTAAAGTCAAATGCTTTGTAGGGTAATAAGTCTAACGTGCATCTTCTTTGTGAGTATGTGGGTGGTAACGAGGATGATTTCCTTTAGTGACATTTTCAACATGTCTTGGGAAATTTAAACGGGCATAAGTACTAGGTTATCCAATTACTTTTTAATTTTAAGAGCATCTGGCCAAATGCAAACATAGAACCTCAAGGTAAAAACTCAACTGTAAATAATATTGACATTGTTTCAAAAAAAGCCGTTTGTAGCATTTGGGGAAAATTATTGAACAATAACATTTTCCCTTTGTTTAGGAAAATGATGTCTTATACTATTGCTTCTTATACTATTCCAAAGATATGTTATACCAATGTAATCTAAAGGCAAATATTTTTGTTCATAATTCATAATAAATCAACTTTTACATATTTAAAAAGAGTATATTATTGTTAGCTTGCTTAGGTACCCTGTAGTAGTGTATTTTGTCTTTTCTGATGTAGTACATCTGAGTATTTGCTTTCTAAAGAGATTCAGTGAGGGATAAGAATGTTTGAAAAGTTCACAATTTATATGCAAGGATTTCAAAAAGTTCGTGGAAAATGCCTATTATGAAAAAATTATGCATGTTTTGTGCATGGATTTAAAAAATTTTTGGCATCAACATAAGCATAACTTTCAATGCTATTGTCCACAAACTTTTTGAAATATCCTCACTTGACACAACCTGCCAACTTTTGACCAAAATTTTTTTATTACTTTGTTGCCTTTTTACATGAAATAAACAGGAGAGCAGTCCATGAAGGAAATTTTTTGTGTAACTTGCACTTGTAAAAATGAGATTTTTGCAATAAAACTCTAAACCTTGAAGTTACTACTAAAATATTTTAAATTATGAAAAATAAAACATTGTTTTGTAATTATCACTTTAAATTTTACCACCTAGAATATATTTTTAATAATAATACCAACTGGACATGATGAATGCTTTATTCAGTGTTTATATTTGTACTTTAGAATATTTTTATATAAAATTCATAGATTTATTTTAAATTTAGTTTTTATACTACCATAAAGTTGTAAATAATTTTCAAAGATAGCTTTAAAGTAGCCTACAATTCCCTTAAGTATTTTTCATTGAATTTGTTAGACTAGTTCTTTTGCCCTGTGATCTGTAAAATTTTAATCATTAAGATGTAAAGTTTTATCTTTTAAGTAAACATGTTGCTGTTGATCCTTACTGAAAAAAAAAATAAACCTCTGGATTGGGCTTCATTATTTTAGGCATACAGTGTGACAAGAAATAAAGTGTCCAACTATTGTAAGTAGAGCATTGTTTAGAGAGTTTGTGTTTATTTTTAAAAATGTATTTATTTGAGAGACAGAGAAACAGAAAGAGCAAAATCTCCCTCAGCTGCTGTCTCACTTCCCAAATGCCCACAACAGCCAGGGCTGTGCCAGGGTGAAGCCAGGAGCTAGGAACTGCATCTTGGTCTGCTACACATAGGTGGCAGGGCTGATTACTTGAGTTATCACCTGCTGCCTCCCAGAGTGTATGTTAACAGGAAACTGGAATAAGGAATAGAGCCTGGACTAGAAGGCAAGCACCTCAAAATGGAATGCAAGCATCCCACACAGTGTCCACTGTGTGCATTCTTTAAAGAATAAATATCATCATCCCTACATTGTTGAATGTTTGATTGTAGTTTCCTTCCAGATTGCTGTTGTTCAATATGTCTTCTAACTATCAGGTTCAGCATGGGTCCCCTCTAGGTTCTACTTTTTCCTCATTCTTCATGCTCCCCTTAGAAGATATGTCCACCACCCCCATCCCCTCCAAGGCATTCAACAACCATTTCTATACTCATAGTTCAGACATACAGTTCTAGGATCATACTTCCAACTATCCATTGGACATGAGAGTGCCTCTCAGCATGTTCAGAATTTCTCATAGTATTTTTCTGTCCTCATTTCCCCTGTTCCAGATGTCTCAGGAGAACTAGAGACAGTCCATTTCTGTATTTCCTAACTAATCCAGCTATCTCACATTGACAGAATTCATTGCTTAAAACCAGGCAGCAGGGTTGGGCGTTGTGGCCCAGTAGAATAAATTGGTGCTAGGGTCTCCTGAATCTCATATAAGAGTGTCAGATTGAGTACCAGCTACTCTGTTTCTGATCTAGTTTCTTGCTGATGATTCCTGGGAGGCAATAGATAATGGCTCAAGTGCTTGGGCCCCTGCTGCCTCCATCAAGCACACAGATGGAGTTTTGGGCTTCTGGCTGTGGCCCGGCTGTTATGGGGATTTGGAAAGTGAACTAGCAGATGAATGATATTCTCTCTCAGTCTCTCTCTCTCTCTCTCTCTCTCTCTGGCTGTGCGTGTATGTGTATGTGTGCCTTTCAAAGAAAATGAAAATAAATAAAAATTTTAAATTTGTTTCTACTCTAATTATATATACAACATTTTTTAAAAGACAAAATGGCAAGTAAACCAAATGATGAAGTACAGGGACAAATATAGAAGTGGTACCAATAATCACTCATCTTTTTCCTTCCTCCCCAATAGCCTGTCCCCATCCTTGATCCTAAGACTAGATATTTTCATAATTTTGGGTATTTTATCCTGAAAGTGGATACTGCAGTTTAGTAACCCCAATTTTCCCCCCACTGCTGAGATTATTTTTCTGGAGATAGAAGTTCAGATTCCTTTCACTTTGGCTCATTTAATCCTAAAAACCTCTTAGAAAAGCAAAGATCTAATTGTTATTCATTGGTCAACACTTTATCTTTCTTCAGAAGAAAACTTTTACCAGTTCTCAAAGACTTTTTGACTAGATCTTATCATCTGTGGTGTTATCTCTAATTCCCTATATATTGTAAATTAAATTAAATTGTAAACCATATCTACATCTCAACAAATTTAGGGTATAGACATGTACTTCTTGTTTCTCTCAAGCCAAATTAGTCACAAGCAGAACTTGATAAGTTTATTTCCTATTACCACTACCACTTCTTCTTTTACTCTCTTATTAGGAAGAAACTGCATCTTCCTTGTCTCCCAAGCTAGAAATCAGAAGTCATTGTCAAATCCCCTTTCCCATCTCCCAAATCCAGCCATACTGCCAGTTCAATGTCAGATGCCTCACAAAGCAGGTTTTTGCCAATGTCCAATTTCGGGTTTTCTTAATCCCCCCTACATTATTTGTAACACCTCTCACTTTAGTGGCCTTTCTCTTTCATCTGTTTCCTGCCTCCTGGACACAGAGGAGCTGAGATACACAGAGGAGAACTCCCCCTGTTTGGCTATCTTGGCCTCGCTCTCTCAGACCAAAGATGTGTTCAGCAATGCTAAGCCCAAGAGCCTTTCTCAAAGATCTTACATAAAAGCTTGGTGATCACCAAAGCTAAGAAATCTTGGGGCCTTCGTTTCTTGGCCAAATGCCCTTTTGAAGCCATATAGGGTCAAGTCAAGATTGATCTCACTGCTTAAAAATAGAGAGGTAAAATCTCAGATAAACTGCACTCTAGAAATTAGGAAACCACTGGTTATCTCAGCTTGTGAGAGTGCAGCGGAGCAGTGAAGCCTGAATCCAGATGGGAGTGAGCCAAAACACAAAAGAATTATGAACATGAGGAATGTGAGATTTGGAGAAGGATGTGGAGAGGGTGGAATGGGGTCACCGCCAGAGGGAAAAGGGGCATTGATGAAGGGTGTTTGCCCAAAAGAGGGAGGAAAGAGGCTTACAGGTTTAGAAACTGAGAGGAAAAACAACAAGAGCAAGCAGTGGGGAGAAGTTGATGAATCAGGGCAGAGGGCATCTTTAGTGGAGGCAGATGAGACAAGGGGGCAGTTTCAGGCCCACAGAAAAAGGAACTCAGGCTTGCATGGGATGGGGAAGTTCGCCTTCCCGTGTGAGGCCACTAAAGGATGCCCTGCATGAAAGAGAAAGGAGAGCAGATCAGTATTTGAAAACATTTATTTATGCCCAAGGGTCCCACTTTTCTTGTGGAGCAGAAGGTGAGGTCTTCTGTTGAGAAAGACAAAGCCGAGTGATAGGGTCTCAGCTCAAAAAGAGTAATAAAACAGTGAAATGTCCAAAGAGAGGAATAGGTAAGAGCAATAAACAAGATTAAATTAAGTAAGAGGGTCACAGAAGAGGCACACCAGGGCCCAGATGAAATGAAGAGCCGTTTATTTATAGTGACAACCATCAGGAGAATTCATTGATTTCCTCTACACATCAGTAAAGTTGAGGAAAGGAGACCGTGAAGCAAGAGGAGACTCCAGGCTCAGGGCTGGTCTGCTGGGTGCCCTGGAGAGAAAGGGGGATGGAAGCATCCAGGCTGGGCGGAGAAGGGAGAACAAAAGGCTGGGAAAATGAAGTCAAGGGGCTGGAGGCTGGAATGAGACCAAGGCAAGTCAGAGCAGGAGAGAGGGGAAAATCTAAGGTCTGATGTGTGATTGGAAAGAGAAGTATCGTGAGCTTTTAGTGAAATATCCCATTATCCCACACAGAAGCAGTAAGTAGCTTGTTTTATCATCTTAGCATAAAAAAAGAGTCCGCAGGCACCAGATTAACAATGGAAAAAATAGACTTCTCCTTAGTTCAAATGACTTAGAAAAATAACACTGTTGAAATGGGGCATTTGCCTGAAGAAGATTGATGCGTAAGGGTGCCAATTCTATGGTAAACCTGAAAAATAGTTTAACACAATGTAAAACACATTGATAAAATATAGTTTGGGGCGGCACCGCGGCTCACTAGGCTAATCTTCCGCCTTGTGGCGCCGGCACACCGGGTTCTAGTCCCGGTCGGGGCGCCGGATTCTGTCCCGGTTGCCCCTCTTCCAGGCCAGCTCTCTGCTGTGGCCCGGGAAGGCAGTGGAGGATGGCCCAAGAGCTTGGGCCCTGAACCCGCATGGGAGACCAGGAGAAGCACCTGGCTCCAGGCTTCGGATCAGCGCAGCGCGCCAGCCGCAGTGGCCATTAGAGGGTGAACCAACAGCAAAGGAAGACCTTTCTCTTTGTCTCTCTCTCTCACTGTCCACTCTGCCTGTCAAAAAAATAAAATAAAATAAAATAAAATAAAATAAAATATATAGTTTGGTGTGTGAAGTAGAGGTGAAGAAGACTTTCTCAACTGCATGGAACTAATCATTTTATTTGTGTAGTTGGCAAGGCAAAGGAGAATCAAGCTGTCACAATCTTTGTTTATAAACAAAAAGTACCTTTGGAAGGATTCACTTTGGGTCTGGGTTTAGTATGTAAACTCATTGTTGAAAGTTTGAAAGGAAGAATGGAAATACATGAACAAGTCCATAAAACTGGACTCTGGGAGAGTCCAGCAGAAGACCTGGGCTGTGGTTCTCTTTCTTTCTTTCTTTCTTTCTTTCTTTCTTTCTTTCTTTCTTTCTTTCTTTCTTTCTTTCTTTCTTTCTTTCTTTCCTTCTTTCCTTCTTTCCTTCTTTCCTTCTTTCTTTCACTTTCTCTCTCTCTCTCTCTTTCTCTTTCTCTTTCTCTTTCTCTTTCTCTCTTTCTTTTTTGGCATTTACTGTGTGCCCGTGGGTAAGTCCCATTCCTTCTGTGGGTCTCAGTTTGCTTATCAACAAATGAAGATGCCCCACCACTTCTACCACTCTGCAAATTCTCATTATACACACCCTGCTGCTCACATTTCCATTTTAGACTGACTGTCAAAGGTTTTGAACGCATTCAAAAGAGTGAGAGTGTTAGAGACTTTAATCATTGAGCGGGTTTAGAACTTTACAGAAAAATTGAGCAGAAAGTAAAGAGTTCCGATGTACCTGCTTACACACACAGCCCCAACTTCCCCTATTATTAACATCCAACATTAGCAAGGTGCATTTGTTAATGTACCACGAGCCAATAAGAACACATCATTATTACTCTAAGTCCATAGTTCACACTAGAGCTCATCTGTTTTGTACAGTCGGTGTATAGTGATACACAGCCACCATTACAGGACCGCACAGAATTATTTCATTGCTGGAATAATATACTCTGCTCCACCTGTTCATCCCTCCCTTCTTTTTTGTTCCCAACCCCTGGCAATCACTTGTGTTTTTACTGTCATAGTTTTCCGTTTTCTGAAATGTCATATAGTTAGAATCATACATTATATAATCTTTTCAGACTGGCTGCTTTCACTTAGATGTGTCTCTTATTGGTTCGATAGCTCATTTATTTTTAGCACTGAGTAATATTTCCCTACATAGCAGTACCACAGTTTGTCCTTCACTTGTTGAAGGTCATCTTGGTGTTTCCAGGTTTTGGCAGTTATGAATAAAAACTGCTGTAAAGGAGTTTTTCTGTGCGTGTAAGTTTTTGACTCATTTATGCAATACCAAGGAGTCAGATTGCTGGATCATATGATAAGAATATGGTTAATTTTAGAGGTGAGGACTGTGACAAAGCCATCAAGCTGCCACTGGGGATGCCTCTATCCCATATCTCAGGGCTGGGGTTTGAGTCCTGCCTCTGCTTCTGATCCAGTTTCCTGCTAATGTGCACCCTGGGAGGCAACAGTGATGGTTCAAATACTTGGCACTCATGTGGGAGAATCAGATGGCGTTCCCAGCTACTAGTTTCATCCTGAACCAGCCCTGGCTGTTGTGGGCATTTGGAATTTGAATCAGTGGATCAGATTCTCATTCTCTCTCTCTCACTCTCATTCTGCCTTTCAAATAAACAGATAAGTAAAATTTTAAAGAGAATGTTTAACTTTTTGTTTACAAAGCAGCCAAACTGTTCTCCACAGTAGCCATATCATGCTGCATTCCCGCCAGCCATGAACAAGAGTTCTTATTGTTCCACATCTTCACCACCATGCATTATCAGTATTTGAGATTTGGATCATTTTGATAGATATGTAGTGCTATTTCATTTTTAATTTGCAGTTCCCTAAAGACATACAATGTTGAGCATCTTTTCATATGATTTCCCATCTATATATCTTCCTTTTTGAGATATCTGTTCAGATTGCCCATTTGTTAGTTGGGTCATTGTATTCTTATTGTTTAGACTAGATTTGATGGAACCCTTGCCAATGGCATGAAGCTAAAACAAGCCAAGCTTGTCTCTTGTCTGGTTCCAGAGACTCTCAGGAGCTAGGTTACAGTTGCGTGGTTCATACAAGTATGAGTGTATGAGTTTAAAGACTTTTTTTTTTTGCTGTGATCATGATCACCTTTTTCAGAATAAATTAAGATATTAAATAGTATTTTACATAAAGCACTAAAAAGTACAATCATTCAAATTCAAAAATCTTTCAAATTACCATGACTATTCTACTTACCAAACCCTTTAAAGACTCCTGATCCAGGAGCTGGGGAAAGAGTCCTAAGAGAATCGTCCAGAAGGGAGTTTCTGGTGGCCAGAGACAATGTCACCAGAGATGAGACATAATGACAAGGTGTCACTTATGCACCGGGCACATGGCTTCCGTGGCACTGTGGCCAGAACAGCATGACCCGATTCCAATCGAGAGGAAACATCAGACACCCTCAAACTGAGGGACACGCGACACTACCACCGGCCAGCACCCTTCCGTCGTGTTTAGTCATGAAAGCCAAAGAATGACAGGGGCACGCCCTAGGTTTGAGGAGACTGAGGAAACTCGGTATCTCAGTGCAATGACTGATTCTGGGTTGGCTTCTGAGATGGAGAAACCGTAAAGGACGGATCACCGGCAAAAGTACTATGGGATGTAGATGAGCTTAGCAGTTTTACACGAGCGCTGATTTACTGGTTTTGATCTTTGGACTGGAGTTACATAAGATGTTAATATTCAGAGACGCTGTCTGAAGGGCTACGGTACTGCGCTGTTTTTAAGACACTTTTAGAAAGTCAACTCAAATAACAAGTTCGAAACATTGAAGAGACAAATTCCAGAAGGCCCGCGCCTGGCCCACCCGCAGACCCCGGCCCCGCCAGCCGCGTCCACCCGCCTCGGCCCGGCGCCAGCCCCCGCCCGCCCGGGGCCCGCGGTGGGAGGGGTCGGCCCCGCGCTCCGCACTTCCGAGAAGCGCCGCCCCCGCCCCGCAGCCGTCGCCCGCCGCCCGCTCTCGGCGCCCGTCGCAGCCGTCATGGCCCGGGCCGCGCTGCCCGCGCTCCTGCTGCCGCTGCTGGGCCTCGCTGCCGTGGCCGCCGCGGGTAAGCTGCCCCTCGCCGTGCCCTCGCCTCGGCCCGCGCGCGGCCGTCGTCGCCCCCTGCCTCGCGCCAAAGGGGGCGCGCGGGGCCCGCGTTCCGCCTCCCTGCCCGCCCGGCGCAGTGCGCCCCCGCGGGCCCGGAGGTCTTGGGGGGGTCCGCCGGCACCGGGGCCCCCTCTTTCTCTCGCGCCAGGTCCCTGGGCGGGACCCCAAAACGGGGCTGAGTGCGCGGAGAGAGGAGGACTGAGTCCCACGGCGGGAGTGGTGTCAGAGCCTAGTGGGGGTGACTGGAGGAGCGAGGAGTTGGCCCCGGAGAGCTCCGGGCGGGCGCGCGGCCGGGGTGGGGGGCTCCCGTGGGGCCGAGGCTGCGCACGGCCTGTCCTCGCCGGCGGCGGTGTTTGTCCGCCTGGTTGGTGTTCAAGTCTGGGACACAGGAAAGCAGTTCAGCCAAATAACCCCTGAGTCGAGAGGGACGTGAGCGGGCGAGGGCTCGGGTTTCGCTCAAGTCTTGGGATTGAAAAATCGTGGGAGTGTGGTGCCAGTTGCCTCTGAAGAGACTGCACGAATAGTCATTTCCAAAGTTAACTCCTAAGGAAAACAGTTCTACCCGCATTTCCTATGAGTATGGAAAACAAAACAAAAACAGGATTTCCACACACGCGTGTCAAAACGATGACGGGGGCACTCTGGGGAAGACTTCCATCCAAAAATTCCGGGAATTAAAGAGCAAAGTCAACAAGAAGACCGTGCTCGGACAAAATGATTGTGCAAGCCACTTTCCCCCCGCGTCCCAGCAGTTGATGTGCGCTCCCGCTGGAAGCCTGCTGCGGGGCGCGCGGGCGTGGAGGCGGCGCGCTCACCACCTGCGGCGTGCCTGCGCGCTCTCCGCAGCTCTCCTGGACGCTTTTGCGGACCCGCGATTGTGACCAGTTGTGCCATCTGCTGCCAACTGGAGGAGCAGGATGAAGATGGGCTGCTGCTCCCGCCGTCTAGACTGAGCACCTGCGTTTTGTCCAAGACAGGACTGGCCTCAAGGCTGGGCAGGCTGAGCTGTTTCTGGAGGGTGTGCGCTCCGCTTATGCATCCCCAAACCCTCCCCTGCTATAATGGGAGTGCCCGTTTGACCCACCCTCTTGGCTGCCATGCTGTGCTTGAGACTTGTGGGGAAAATACCAGTTTCTAGATTTTTTGATATCCCTCTTATTCAGTGAAGCTACTTTGAGCAGCAGAAGACAGACTTTTCTGTGGAAAGTTTTGTTCTTTTCCTTTTCCGAGTCCATTGTGGATAAATGGGCGTTTGAAGGGCTTTAGAAGTGTAGACATTGAATAAATTAATGCTGTTAATCGCCTCCTCCTGGTCAGGGGGCTTTAAAGATTAATTTAGAAAGCACATGAGCTTTGGCCTTGGTAGTTACCCAACTTATCTGCACTTAAGTAAAATGGATATAATACTCACAGGGCTTTTGTGAGCAAGCATTAAATGAGAAGCCTGTGTCTGGTGCCTTTGTCGGGCATGCTGTCTTGGTTTCCATCCCTTTGTTCTCTTAATACAAAACAAGAGGAAATAACTGCAACTAGGAAACTTGAGTACCACTGCATGTGTATTGGATGTTGATGTTCATTGGGCAGTCACGTGCCTGATGGTATAGGGGCTGAAAAACTACTTACATGTTTTTATCATGGTATCTCACTAATAATCTATCCAGACAAGATCAGGAGTCAAGAGCTTTATTGAGGTTATCATGAAATTAGCTGAATAGCGAGATCTTTTTTTTTTTTTAAAGATTTATTTATTTATATGAAGGAGTTACACAGAGAGAGAAGGAGAGGCAGAGGGAGAGAGAGAGGTCTTCCATCTGCTGGTTTATTCCCCAGATGGCCGCAACAGCTGGAGCTGCACCAATCTGAAGCCAGGAGTCAGGAGCTTCTTCTGGGTCTCCCACACGGGTGTGGAACCCAAGGACTTGGGCCATCTTCTACTGCTTTCTCAGGCAATAGCAGAGAGCTGGATGGGAAGTGGAGCAGCCGGGACTCGATCTGGCCCCATATGGGATGCTGGCATTGCAGGTGGTGGCCTTACACACTACGCCACAGCGCTGGCCCCAAATAGTGAGATCTTAATACAAAAGCTCTTATTGGAATTACTTTTTTAAAAAATCAGTGTTGAATTGGAAATCATCATTTTTGTTCTTGATTACTTTGGAGTTTATTAGTGAAAATGATCTTATGTTGATCCTGAAAACCACAATGGAAAAAACTTTCTTTAAATTCCTTGAACAAGATTCCATTGCATTCTTTTTTGTTAGTTTGCTTTTTATTTTTATTTATTTATTTATTTATTTTTGACAGGCAGAGTGGATAGTGAGAGAGACAGAGAGAAAGGTCTTCCTTTGCCGTTGGTTTACCCTCCAATGGCCGCCACGGCTGGCGCGCTGCGGCTGGCGCACCGCGCTGAACCGAAGGCAGGAGCCAGGTGCTTCTCCTGGTCTCCCATGGGGTGCAGGGCCCAAGCACTTGGGCCATCCTCCACTGCCTTCCCAGGCCACAGCAGAGAGCTGGCCTGGAAGAGGGGCAACCGGGACAGAATCCGGCACCCCGACCGGGACTAGAACCCAGTGTGCTGGCGCCGCTAGGTGGAGGATTAGCCTATTGAGCCGCGGTGCCAGCTGTTTTTAATTTTTTTAAATATTTATTTGAAAGGCAGAGTTACAGAGAGGGAGAGAGGTCTTCTGTCTGCCGGTTCACTCCACAGATGGCCACAACGGCAGGAGCTGCGCCAATCCAAAGCCAGGAGCCAAGAGTTTCTTCCAGGTCTCTCACGCCATCTTTTACTGCTTTCCCAGGACAAAGCAGAGAACTGGATTGGAAGTGGAGCAGCTGGGACTTGAACCAGTGCCCATTTGGGATGCTGGCACTGTAGGCAGCGACTTTACCCATTACGCCACAGTGCCAGCTAGATGGTCAGTACATGTTCATCAGGTTAGTGATTTCCTGTGGGTTAGCTGGAAGGAGTGAATCAAAGGCATGTTTAGACTACATCTTCATTTTGTGGTCATCTTGTAGATCAGAATCCAGGTATCTAATTGAACAGCTGGAAGGTACAACCATGGTTGGGTACCCCTGCCTTTCTCCTCTCGTATCTTACCACCCTTCCTGCATTTTCTCTCTTCATCCACTCAGACCATCTGAGCACATGAACACCTGTTGGACCTTCTTCACAGACCACCTGCCCCACCCCCATCATTCAGATCGTTATTTGTGGGTTACCTCCTGGGGCTGTGCCTGAACCCCACAGGCCTTCTTTTTCACATCTCCATGATTTATCTTCAGAGCACTTCCGAGAGCATCTTGTTTGTTCATGTGTCTTCTGGTGTGGCTCATCCTACCAGGAGGGAGCCCTGCGGCAGCAGGGATTCTACTTTCTTGCGAGTTTTTTTTATTTTCACTTTTTTCTTTCAGATTATGTTACCCCTCCCATGAACTCATCTCATAATTGAAATCAAAGCATTAAATCCTTTAAATCTACTGATGCCACTTTCTCTGACCTGTGTGGATGGCACAGCTATATTGCAGGGAAATTATTTCAGATTAAATATTGTGTTTTTGTAAATTTTGAAATTTTCTATTTTTCTTCCAATCAAAAAGCAGAATTACAGTTAGGTATTATTTCAGGACTTCTTTCACTTTTGAGATACTTTTTAACAGTTTGCATATGTGTTGAAAACTAGTTTTGGGCGGGCGCCGCGGCTCAATAGGCTAATCCTCCACCTAGCGGCACCGGTAGACCGGGTTCTAGTCCCAGTAGAGGTGCCGGATTCTGTCCTGGTTGCCCCTCTTCCAGGCCAGCTCTCTGCTATGGCCTGGGAGTGCAGTGGAGGATGGCCCAAGTGCTTGGGCCCTGCACCCCATGGGAGACCAGGAGAAGCACCTGGCTCCTGGCTTCGGATCAGCGCCATGTGCTGGCCGCAGCGCGCCAGCCGTGGCGGCCATTGGAGGGTAAACCAACGGCAAAAGGAAGACCTTTCTCTCTCTCTCTCTCTCTCACTGTCCACTCTGCCTGTCAAAAAATAAAAAGAGAAAGAAAGAAAACTAGTTTTGTAATTTTTCATTGTAAATATTAAGTATTTCATTCCTTTTGTGGATTATTATAGATTTTGAAGATAAATCTCACAACCAAATCTGTAAAACAATGGGCCAGTGATGTCCTATGAGAAATCTGCAGATGAGCACTGGCGTGCTTCTCTATGGGTAAATATGACAGCTGTTTGCAGGGAGAAGAGGGAGGTGGACATCTTGGAAGCTGGGTGGGGAAAGGAGAGGCGGAGACTGTCAGAGAGCTCCATTTCCTTGAAACATGGGGAGATCGCGCAGCCTAAAGTAGCCTTAGAAGCTTCTGGATAGTCAGGGATCTAGAACAGCTAGCTACAAACATAGTGTGTACATATCCTGTGCATAGGAAACACAATGAGCAGCTCTCCTTTCTGGATCTCTGCAGATGACTACTGCTATCATTATGGGAGAGGAGCAAAGGTCTTAGTATTGACAAGGAAAAAGAAAATCTTTGCCCTTTGTTAATATTTAGAACAAGTATGTCCCAAGGATCACTTCCTCTTGTGCTGTGCCTGCTGGGTAAAAAGAAGAACTTACAACAGAACAGCAAGTTCTATTAGATTTATCTGGTCATGCAAAATATGCCTGTGATTATGACATTTTATTCACTTAGCACATGGTAATTTTAGGCAGAGGAGCTATTACAGAAACTTTAGGAGTTATGTTAAGTACAGCTTTTAAAATTTTTATCAGACTCCTAAATTTCTGTACATATTAAATTAATAGAATTACAAAATTATAAATCCCTAAAGAGTCACTTAGCTGCATTATTAATAACAACCTATATTTTAGGACTGCTATGAGGAAGTAGAAGCAATAGAAAGTCACTTTGTAGAGAGTTTTGTGGGTAGGTTTTTAATCATTTCAGGGTTATAGCAAAGATACTTAGCTTTGTAGACAACGTAGTGTAGCCTTCCACTCACAAGACGCAGGAACTGCAACAGCTTTCCCCCAGGAGTTCTACAACTTCTATTTGAACGCTTTTCTTCTCAAGCTAAGATGGATCTCCTTGACGGTGCTTAAAGCCTGTTTCTGGGGCACACACTGTGATCTACAGCATGCCATTTCGAGTTTCTGCTAATGCTGAAATGAGCCTAAGGAGAAGGCAGTTGAAAGTGTTGGGGAAGGGTCTACAGTCTGGTGTCTGTTTTTCTGCACATAGCCTTCTTTTTTTTTTTCATTATGTGACTTGTAAAGTTATTGATTTTATAAGGATTAGAGAAAAAATTGTCAAGTCAAAATGAACTATACACAAATTTGATAAAATTTTAAATTTATTTTTAAATTTTATTTTATAGAGTATTTTCTTTTTCAAGAATCTTCTACTTTAATTAATTAATTTGTTACTTATTT